>NW_027275506.1:0-57243 GCF_030028105.1 Mobula birostris | reverse complement strand
GGGAGTGGGGGAGGGGGAGGGAGGGAGGGGGGGAGAGAAGGAGGGAGGAGGGGGGAGAGAAGGAGGGAGGGAGGGGGGTGGTGGGAGAGGGGGAGGGGGGAGAGGAGGGATGTTGCTGGAAACCTCCCTCACAGTTGCCCTCTGCCACTGGATGCAGCTGCAGATGCCTGCCCCACCGCCCACCCCAGACATCCTGCCTTCTTCCCCCCCCCCCACCCCATCGGGCAGAACATACAAAGGCCTGAAACAACATACCAGCAGCTTCTACTCCACTGTTATAAGTCTATTTGGTCTCCAAATTTGAGGAAGGACATTCTTGCTATTGAGGGAGTGCAGCGGAGGTTCACGGGGTTAATTCCCGGGATGGCGGGAATCTCATATGTTGAAAGATTGGAGCGACTGGGGTTCTATACACTGGAATTTAGGAGGATGAGAGGGGATCTGATTGAAGCATACAAGATTATTAAGGGATTGGACACGCTAGAGGCAGGAAACATGTTCCCGATGTTGGGGGAGTCCAGAACCAGAGGCCACAGTTTAAGAATAGATTCAATTCAATTCAATTCAACTTTATTGTCATTGTGCCGAGTACAGATACAAAGCCAATGAAATGCATTTAGCATCTGACCAGAAATGCAAAGAGTAGTGTTATTTACAAAATAACTGCGAATAAAAGAACGTGCTACAGCACACAAATATAAAAGTACTGAGACAGTACAATATGGGTGCAATACTGCTTAGCGCTGTGATGAGAGGTTCAGCAGTGTCACAGCCTCAGGGAAGAAGCTCTTCCTGTGCCTGCTGGTGCGGGAGCGGAGGCTCCTGTAGCGCCTACCGGATGGGGGGAGAGTAAAAAGTCCATGGTTAGGGTGAGATGCAACCCTGATAATGCTTTTCGCCCTGCCCAGGCAGCGTTTATGGTAGATGTTCTCAATAGAGGGCAATTGGGTGCCGATAATCCGCTGGGCAGTTTTCACCACACGCTGGAGTGCTTTGCGGTCCGATACGGGAGAATTGCCATACCGCACTGAGATGCAGTTGGTGAGTATGCTCTCAATGGTACAGCGGTAAATGTCTGTCAGTATCCTGGGACAGAGGTGAGCTTTCTTCATGCTCCACAGGAAATAAAGGCGCTGTTGCGCCTTTTTGATCAGGATGGAGGAGTTCAGGGACCAGGTGAGATCCTCAGAAATGTGGAATAGGGGTAGGCCATTTAGAACGGAGTTGAGGAAAAACTTTTTCACACAGAGGGTTGTGGATCTGTGGAATGCTCTGCCTCAGAAGGCAGTGGAGGCCAATTCTCTGGATTCTTTCAAGAAAGAGTTAGATAGAGCTCTTAAAGATAGCGGAGTCAAGGGATATGGGGAGAAGGCAGGGCAGGGGTACTGATTGTGGATGATCAGCCATGATCACAGTGAATGGTGGTGCTGGCTCGAAGGGCCAAATGGCCTACTCCTGCACCTATTGTCTATTGAATGTTCCCTTAGAAAAGTTTATTTCTCTCTTTGTTCTGTTTTGGATGTTGTGTGTGTTTTTAAATGCATTTTTTCCCCTTTACACTTATGTGCCGAAGAGGCAGGGTCGGCAGGGTGGAGATACGTTTCTACCAAAGGAGGTGTGAGGTGCGCCTTCCGCTAGCCTGCAGATCACCTTGCGCAAGGTGTAGCCCCTGCTTAGCAGCCCCCTCCCCCCCCCCGCCGATCAGGGTCACATGAAGCCGTGGGAGAAGGTGGCGGATGGTTGTTTGAGCATCTGGTGCAGATCACAAGTCCTGGTTATGTGACCACCGAGTCCCGCTAGACAATCTCTGAAGAGTCTTGATAAAGGCTGGGGTCACCCGTCAGACTCAGAAGAAGAATTTAGTTGAAAAATTTGCCAGGAATAATCATGGTCATAGAAAGACCATGATCACCCTCGTGGTACGACACAGCACATAACGAATAAGCTGAAGAAGAACAATCTTGAAGTCCGACTCCATAGGACACTCAAAGCTGCTGCGCAGGTTGACTCTGTAGTTGAGAAAGCATATGGTGCATTGGCCTTCATCAATCGTGGGGTTGAGTTTAAGAGCCGAGAGGTAATATTGCAGCTATATAGGACCCTGGTCAGACCCCACTTGGAGTACTGTGCTCAGTTCTGGTCGCTCCACCACAGGAAGGACGTGGAAACCATAGAAAGGGTGCAGAGGAGACTTACAAGGACGTTGCCTGGATTGGGGGGCATGCCTGATGAGAACAGGTTGAGTGAACTTGGCCTTTTTTCCTTGGAGCGACGGAGGATGAGAGGTGACCTGATAGAGGTGTGTAAGATGATGAGAGGCATTGATCATGTGGATAGTCAGAGGCTTTTTCCCAGGGCTGAAATGGCTAGCACGAGAGGGCACAGTTTTCAGGTGCTTGGAAGCAGGTACAGAGGAGATGTCAGGGGTAAGTTTTTTCACACAGAGAGTGGTGAGCGTGTGGAATGGGCTGCCGGCGATGGTGGTGGAGGCGGATACGATAGGGTCTTTTAGGAGACTCTTGGACAGGTACATGGAGCTCAGAAAAATAGAGGGCTATGGGTAACCCTAGGTAATTTCTAAGGTAAGGACATGTTCGGCACAGCTTTGTGGGCCGAAGGGCCTGTATTCTGCTGTATGCTTTCTCACACATACAAAATGCTGGTGGAACTCAGCAGGTCAGGCAGCATCTATGGAAATTAATAAACAGTCAATGTTTCGGGCTGAGGTCTTGATTCTTGAATAAGATAGACTACTTTCTTAGGAGTTTGCGAAGATTCGGCATGATATCTAAAACTCTGGCAAACTTATACAGATGTGTGGTGGAGAGTATATCGACTGGCTGCATCACAGTCTGGTTTGGAAACACCAGTGCCCTTGAAAGGAAAATCCTACAAAAGATAGTAGATTCGGCCCAGTACATCACAGGTAAAGCCCTCCCCACCATTGAGCACATCTACTTGAAATGCTGTCGTAGGAAAGCAGCATCCATCATCAGAGATCCCCACCACCCAGGCCGTGCTCTCTTCTCACTGCTGCCATCAGGAAGGAGGTACAGGAGCCTCAGGACTCGCACCACCAGGTTCAGAAACAGTTACCACCCCCCAACCATCAGGCAGTTGAACAAAAGGGGACAACTACACTCACTTGCCCCATCCACTGAGATGTTCCCACAACCTCTGGACTCACTTTCTTTCTTTCTTTTTAATTCTTTTTATTAATTTTCCAAAATTATAAACAGAATAACAATATTGATACAGAGAGATTGGAATAATCTTATTGTTAATAAACATGTACAAAAAAGACTTTAAATAATACAGGTGTAATAGACTCTTAATATGGTTAATCATAGAGAAAAAAGAAAAAAAATGCAAAGAAAAACTCCCAAAAAAACCAAAAGAATAAAACTAAATACTAAACCCAAAAAGACAAAACAAGGCTGGACCAATATTTTAAATCGAATACATTCAATAATGTCGTCAACTCTGCTCCTCTATTCATATATTTTAAGTTAATAAGAAGGATTCGGAAAAGGTGACTTTCAATGACTGTTCAGCTCATGTACTCAATATTTATTGCTTATTTATTATTATTACTTCTTTCTGTTTTTTGTATTTGTGTGGATGAGTGTCTCTGGCACTTCGACTGTCTGTCTTTTTGGGTGTATCTACTGTGAATGCCAGCAGGCAAATGAATCTCGGGGCTGTGTATGGAGACGTACATATACTTTGATAATGGATTTCCTTTGAACTTGGCTTCACAATCGACCTTGTTATGACCTTGCACTTCATTTAGACCATAGGATGTAGGAGCAGAATCAGGCCACTCAGCCCATCGTGTCTGCTCCATCATGGCTGATCCCGGATCCCACTCAACCCCATACTCCTGCCTTCTTGCCACGTCCTTCGATGCCCCAACCGATCAGGAAACTATCGCCCGCCTGCACCGCACTTTCCCTGTGACTGTAACACTCTATTCTGCCTTCTCTTATTGTTTTACCTCGAAGTACCTCAGTGCGCTGATGTGTTGTAATGACCTGCATGGACGGCGTGCGACCAGAGTCTTCGACTGTACATGTGACAGTAACAAACCGATTTCGGGGGAGACAGCTCAGCGGCATAGCGGTTAATGCAACGCTCTTACCGCGCCAGAGACGTGGGTTCAATTCCCGTCACTGTCGGTACATTCTCCCCTTGACCGAGGGGATTTCCTCTGGGTGTTCTGGTTTCCTCCCAGAGTCAGAATCAGGTTTACAATCATCGGCAATCGTCAATGGTTCATTGGTTCTATTTAATATCAGAGAACGTATTCAGTACATAGCCTGAAATTCGTACTCTTCACAGACAGCCACGAAATGGAGGGGTAAAAACCCAAAGGATAAATGGCAGAACTCCCCCTCCCACACACAAGCAGCATCAACCCTTGCCTCTCCGTGAAATTTGCTAACTTGGCAGCAGCAGTATAATGCAATACATGATAAATAAAGAAAAAAAAAACAAATTACTGTTAATATACTGTAGGTGTATATCAAATAGTTAAATTAAGATAAGTAGTGTAAAACCAGAAATTAAGAAGTATTGAAGTAGTGTACAGAGGTTCAATGTCCATTCAGAAATCGGATGGCAGAGGAGAAGAAGCTGTTCCTGAATCGTTGAGTGTGTGTCTTCAGGCTCCTGTATCTCCTTCCTGATGGTAGCAATGAGAAGAGGGCATGTCCTGGGTAATGGGGGTCCTTAATGATGGACGCCATCTTTCTGAGGCACTGCTCCTTGAAGATGTCCTGGATACTATGGTGCCCATGATGGAGCTGACTGAGTTTACAACTCTCGGCAGCTTCCCTCGATCCTGTGCAGTAGCCCCCACCACCCCACCATACCAGAATGTGGTGCAGCCAGTCAGAATGCTCTCCACGGTACACCTGTAGAAATTTTCGAGTGTTTTAGGTGACAAACCAAATCTCCTCAAACTCCTAATGAAATATGGCCGCTGTTGTGCCTTTGTAGCTGCATTGATATGCTGGATGCAGGTTAGACCCTCAGAGATTTTGACACCCGGGAACTTGGAATTACTCCTCCAAAATCGAGCAGGTTGGGAGATTAATTAGCCACATGGGTGTAATTGGGCAGCATGGGTTTGTTGGGCCAAAGGGCCTGTTACCCTGCTGTATCTCTAAACTAAAAAAAATTACCAGACTGGTCACAGATCAGGTAACCTTCCTCCCTGGTTCTGTATTCCTTTCTCCCTTGTGTCCACTTAGAAGTTTATTGTGTGTAAGGATTTGATAGCGAATGTGCACAATATAGAATTTATAATTTAATGTTATAAAATATTTATATGGTTTATAAGTCTGAATATATAGTTATACAGAAATAGACCCTGCGGCCCACCATCTCCACGGCAACCCATCCCATTGGCCTGTAGTAGGACCATATCCCTCCAGGCTTCGTCTATTTAAGTGCCTGTTAAATGTCTCTTAAGTTCGAAGTTAAAAGGAAATTTATTATCATAGTACGCATAGATATTTATTGAGATAATGCGTGGAGTAAGCCTTTCCAGCCCTTCAAGCGAAGGTGAGTGAAGTTACTCCCTTTTGCTCAAAAGCTCGATTTGCAGAAGTTTATGGCCATTCAATTTGTATACCACCAAATGAAACAACGTTCCTGCAGGCCAAAGTGCACAAATTGACCCCCAATTTAACCCTAGCCTGATCATGGGACAATTTACAATGACCAATTAACCTATCAGCTGGAACGTCCCTGGACTGTGGGAGGAAACCAGAGCACCTGGGGGAAACCCACGCGATCACGGAGGTTAACGTACAAACTCCCTACAGGCAGCGGCAGGAATTGAACCCGGCTCGCTGGTACTGTAAACCGCTATGGCTAACCACTATGCTACTGTGCTGCCCCCCTACCCTACATATACATCACTATATACAACCCTGAGATTCGTCTTCTTGCAGGCATTCAGAGCAAATACAAGGAGACAGAATAGAGTCAATGAAAGCCCACACCCCACAGGACAAACAACGAGAGTGCAAAAGAAAACAAACTATGCAAATAGGAAAAGAAAAATAATAATAAATAAATAAACAAACAATAAATATTGGGAACACGAGTTGAAGAGTCCCTGAAAGCAAGTCCATAGATTGTGGGATCAGTGTTGGGGTGAGTGAAGTTATCCCCTTTGGTTTAAGAGCCTGAAAGCTGAAATTTGTTGTCATTCATCAGTGTACATATATACCACCAAAGAAAGCAATGTTTCTCCAGACCTAGATGCAAATATTTTCAATATACAACCTGTCTGTGAGAAGATGAATCTCAAGGTTGCTTAACATGTTGCTACTTTGAGATTAAAAACGTACTTTGAACAAAGTACGCAAGCTCACACACAACACCTTACCACGAGTGAAGAAAAATATTCCAGAAACTTGGCAAATTGTAAACACAAGAGATTCTGCAGATGCTGGAAATCCAGAGCAATGCACACTAAACGCTGGAGGAACTCAGCAGGCCAGGCAGCATCTATGGAAAAGAGTAAACAGTTCAACGTTTCAGGCCACAACCCCTCATCAGGACTGGAAAGGGGGGGTGGGGAAGAAGCCAGAATAAGAAAATGGGGTGTGGTGATATCATGTGCCACGTGATAGAGTTCAGAGCATGGCAGAACTGACAGAATGATCGAGAGGCTTGTATGTTAAATGTGGTTACTGTCTGCTGTTAAATAAAAGTTCTAGTTATGTTCTTCCAGAATATGGTTTGTTCTTAGTAACCCACGGTACATATCGAGAACACAACATGGTGTCAGAAGTTGGTCTGGAAGAATACTTCGTTTCGCTAACACAGGAGAAGTGAGGATAATTGAAAAAAGAGTGCAAACTTTTTCATTGTTTGCTAACAGCTTTAGAAATAGAAGTTTTGCAACCCCCA
Organism: Mobula birostris; assembly: GCF_030028105.1. NCBI lineage: Eukaryota > Metazoa > Chordata > Chondrichthyes > Myliobatiformes > Myliobatidae > Mobula > Mobula birostris. The sequence continues at coordinate 50,316 of NW_027275506.1, read as the reverse complement.
TTGATGCTTCATCTGACTGGAAATGTAGCTGCAAACTGGAAAAGATTTAAACAGTGTTTTGAAATTTATTTATCGGTGATCGGAGCAGATAATAAAACGGAGAACACGAAAGCTGCATTTCTACTCCACGTGATTGGGGATGACACGATTGAGGTATATAACCATTTTACTTTTGAAAATGAAGATAATTTGAATCTAAAAGTGATAATTGACAAGTTTGAAGCGGTTTGTATACCGAAGCGCAATGTGACGTATGAAGGGTACAAATTCTTTGCATGCAAGCAGAAAGCTGGTCAAACAATTGATCAATTTGTTATGGAATTGAGAAACCACAGTAAAACTTGCGAGTTTGCAGGACTGATGGACTCTCTCATTGAAGACAGAATTGTTTGCGGCATTCTGGATAATGCTCTGAGAGAAAGACTTAAGAGAACCAGACGTAAATTTGGAAAAAGCTTTGATTCTCTGCAAAGCTTCAGAAACAGTAAAGTCACAGGCTAAAGAGCTTTTTATTGAGAACTGCAGCGTACACGCTGTGAATAACTGCGAATATGTTAGAAAGAATAATGAAATGGCAACGAAACTGATGGAGAGCAAAACGTCATCTGAAAGAAAAAAACTTTGTAATCGCTGTGGGCAGCAGCACCAACCTCAGATGTGTCCAGCATATCGGAAAGTGTGCAACAACTGTGGTAAGCTTAATCATTTTTCATGCTGTTGCAGAAGTAGAAAGAAAATAAAACACGTAAATGCAGTGCTTGAAAATGAACGCGAGGAGGTTTATATAGATGTGCTTTGTGAAAATTAACAAGGTAAGAATGACTGGACTATTCCAATGCAAGTGAACCAAAACAATATTCTGTTTAAACTGGATACTGGAGCACAAGTAAATATTCTTGCAGAATCTGAGTTTAATGCATTAAAGCCAAGACCAAGGTTACATCAGATAAATATAAAAGTGACTGGGTATTCAGGTGCAGACATTCCAGTTAAAGGAACATGTGTGGCAAAAGTATCACACAAAAGTAGTGTGCACACGCTGTCATTTGTGTTGGTGCCGATGAATGTACGGTCAATACTGGGGTTATCTGCCTGTGAGAGACTGAATTTGGTAAAAAGAGTCTTAGTCCTGGACAGTGACACAAAGTCAGAATACAGTGACTTGATGAAAGAGAGAGAGAGAGAGAACAGAATTTGGTTCCAATGCTGTAAAACTAAAAGAAGTCATAAAGAAAAATCCCGGACCCATTCCTCAGTTACCAGCGTCTGACAAAGCATTGCCACCAAAACCAAACTTGCCGATACAGTACAATACGGATCTGAAGCCGAAGAGTGACAAGAATCAGGATCCAATTGAAGAAGTGAAAGCACAAGTGAAGGAATAGAGAAGTTTTATTGAAACAATGAAGTCTCAACATAAAAAAGAGATTACACAGTTACTGAATGAAATGCGATTTCTTCTCAAAGACCTCAAGAAAGAGCCAACTTCAGAGTTTCAGTTAACTGATGCAGACCAGATGAAACATGGAAATAACAACAAAACACAAGAACAGTGTGAACTACTTAGAAGATCTACTCGTGTTCGTAAACCCCCAGAGAGACTGATAGAGACATGTTAAATTATGCATTTGTTTTGACGAATGTTGCTAATTGTTTTTCTTTTTAAGGAATGGAAGATGTGGTGATACCGTGTGTCACGTGATAGAGTTTGGAGCATGGCAGAACTGATAAGGTTCTAGTTAAGTTCTTCTAGAATATGTGTCTTTATAAGTAACCCAGGGTACGTGTACAAGAGCACAACATGGTGTCAGAAGTACATATCAAGAACACAACATGAGGGACGGGGGGAGAACAAGTTGGCAGGTGATTGGTGGAAAAGGTAAAGGGCTGAAGAAGAAGGGGTCTGATAGGACAGGAGAGTGGACCCTGGGAGAGGGGGAAGGAGGAGGGGCACCAGAGGTGAAGAGAAGTTTTAAGAGGGGAGCCCATGGCCTCCTTTACCGCCACGATGAGCCCACTCTCAGGTTAGAGGGGCAACACCTCATATTCTGTCTGGGTAGCCTCCAACCTGATGGCATGAACGTCGATTTCTTGAACTTCTGGTAATTTCTGCCCCCACCCCCTGCTTCTCTCGTTTTCCATTCCCCATTCTCTCTCTCTTCTCACCCCATTCCTCGCCTGCCCCCCCTTCCCTTTCTCCCACGGTCCACTCTCCTCTCCTATCAGATTCCTCCTTCTTCAGCCCTTGACCTCTTCCACCAATCACCTCCCAGCTTCTTACTTCAGCCCCACCCTCCTTCCCCCTCACCTGTTCCCACCCATCACCTCCCACCCCATTCCCCCACCCACCCCTCACCTTTCCAGTCCCGATGAAGGGTCTGGGGCTGAAAGGTCGACTGCTTATTCCCCCTCCGCGGATGCTGCCCGGCCTCCTCCTGTTTGTGTAAAAGTCTCAGCAAGGTGAGGGTTGAATGAGTGTCTACTCCAGGGCAGTTTACAGACTGTGCACAGTCAGCCTACGCAAGACAGGCCTTGGAAGAGAACAGCTTCCCTGTGTACAGCAGGGGACCCGGAGCCATTTGCCTTACAGAGCTAAGCTAAGGATGCATATGAAGTACTGACACTGACTATTGGTCAGTTACCTTAACAACCTGAAATATTATTGGCCCTGATGGTGGGATTCTATTGGTTACTAATGCCTGCATCCTCGTATGGGATTGGTGATTGATTATGCAAATAAGGAATTTAAACAAGGTTGTCAATTGGTCAGCATCTGTACCCGACTAATTCTATTGGCTATTAATGCCTGCGTCCTCGTATGGGATTGGTGATTGATTATGCAAATAAGGAATTTGAACAAGGTTGTCAATTGGGCAACATCTGTATCTGACTAATTCTATTGGCTATTAATGTCTGCGTCCTCCTATGGGATTGGTGATTGATTATGCAGATAGGAATTTGAACAAGGTTGTCAATTGGTCAGCATCCGTATCCAACTATTGACTATTAATGCCTGCGTCCTCGTATGGGATTGGTGATTGATTATGCAAATTAGGAATTTGAACAAGGTTGTCAATTGGTCAGCATCTGTATCCGACTAATTGATTCTGTATAAAAATGGCATTAAAAAAAAATTATTTTATTGAGATAGAGTGTTCTGGCCTTTTGAGCCACACCACCCAGCAACCCCCTGATTTGATCTGAGCCTAACCACAGGAGAATTTACAATGACCAATATCATCTCCGAACACAGAACAGTACAGCACGGAAACAGGCCCTTTGGCCCTCAATGTTGTACCAAACCATGTCATTAAACCAAAGTCAAGCGGCCAACTACATTAGTTCCTTCTGCCCACACCATGTCCAAATCCTTCCTTCCTCTACCGCCCGTTACCCCGCTGGCATCTAGGGTGGCAGAATAGGACCTCCATCTCTGTCTGTCCTTGGCCGCGCAGATGAAGGAGGATTCTTCATTGCTGTTTTCTGCTCCTGGTTTGTTTGGCCAGTCAGGGTTGTTAGCTCTGGTCCTTGGAGGACCGGTGGGCCACTCTTAGTCTGGCCTCTACCCTTTGACCTGTTTGGCACGGGTGACCCTACCAAGAGCCAAAGCACAAAGCCCTGACTCCAGCCAACACAACTCTCCGGGACAGCGAGGGCACGCAAACCTCCAAAGCCAACAAGAAGATTGTGATTCTCTTGGAGGATCGACATTCCTTGTACAGTTGTGTGTCCTTCGTCTTGTTGTTCCCACCACCGCTGTCACCCAGGCACCTTCCACTCTCTGTGTAGACAAAAACTTGCCCCACACATCCCCTTCGAACCCCTGGGGGAGAAAAAAAAGATACTGGCTATCTCCTCTATCTATGCCCCAGAAAGGAGGGCAGAGTTTCAATTTGAATTTTGCTGATGTTCTGAATGAAGTTAATTGTAAAAATGCTGAACAACTATATACTTTGTCACCAAACCATTGATACTAGAGCGTAGAATCACACAGCGATATTTGATTCTGTGCTTCTCGCTCCCTGGATTACAAATATTAAATATTAAAAATAGTAAAAATTAGTAAATATTAAAAGTTTAAATTATAAATCATAAATAGAAAATAGAAAAATGGAAAGTAAGGTAGTGCAAAAAAAACCGAGAGGCAGGTCCGGATATTTGGAGGGTACGGCCCAGATCCGGGTCAGGATCCGTTCAGCAGTCTTATCACAGTTGGAAAGAAGCTGTTCCCAAATTTGGCCGTACGAGGGTGTGTGTGTGTGTGAGGGGGTATGGGGTGTCAGGGAGGGGTAGCACCTCTGGTGGGGGAACATGTCGCGTCCTTTTCAGGGTGGTTAGTCCACCTTTGGTCCCCACCTGGCACTCAGCTCTCACCTGTGGCTCCCCGTAGCTGTTTGCATGCGACAGCGGCCACACCCCGGGCAACGGCTTCGACAAGCCGGCTAAACCAGGTGAGGGTAGCCGACGGGTCTCAAACCCTCGGTGTGATAGGGAGTTGTCTATCCCAGCATGTGAAGACAGACTCCGGCGGATTGAACGGACGAGACCAATGGAAGGTTCAACGGTCAAGAAGGCGGTCTCTGCGAGTGTCGTGGAACGTGTAGAGCAGGACAAGACACAGAAGACGTCCTGGTCATCCACTGCGCCTAGTCCCATCTCCAGCCATCTAGACTCTGTCTTGCCACTGGATCCAGATGGGAATTGGGAAGAGAGAGTGAGGCTGACGCTGCACAACTCTCCCTCACTTAAATCCAAATCACGCGCTAGTCTCGACACCATCATCATCATCACCACCCTCAACCTTTGAAGTCCTGCGGCGATGGTTGAGCGATGAAGCAGCAGGTGTGGATATACTGGGGGCTGTAGTCATGGACCTGCACACAGGTGGCTCAGGTCTAATGGTCGTTTCTCGCTGACTGAAGCAGCAGTGAAACTCGGCGTCTACCTAGGCGACTGAGCAGCCCTCTTTAGGAACACACTGCTCACCTCCGTCGTATGAGGAAGGGGCTAGAAAAGGTGCCCTAATCATTGCCTGCTTCATTACACCCTGGCCAGTTTACCGCGGCTGGCGGGGATCCCATCTTGGTGGTCGAACAAATACAGCAACACGCAAGATGACACTTCTCAGCATTGGCACTTGGAACGTGCGCACGCTACTGGACAACCCTACAGCAAACGGACCAGAGAGAAGAACAGTCTTCGTTGCCAGAGCGCTTGCAAGATACAACATCGACATCGCAGCCCTGAGTGAGACGCGTCTTGCCGACGAAGGTCAGCTGACTGAAACCGGAGGCGGGTACACTTTGTTCTGGAGCGGTCGCGGCAGCGATGAGCGTCGTGATGCTGGAGTTGGATTCGCCGTCAGGAGTCACCTTGTTCGGAAACTTGCCAGTCTCCCCAAGGGTGTGAACGACCGGCTCACGACACTACAGCTTCCACTACAAAACAGAAGTCAGACCACCCTGATCAGCACCTATGCCCCCACAATGACCAACCCGGACGTGATGAAAGGCAGGTTCTATGAAGAACCAGACGCCCTACTATCAGCAGTGAGAGGCACCGACAAGCTGATCTTACTCGGCGACTTCAATGCAAGAGGAGGGCGCGACTCTGCAGCCTGGCAGGGAGTCGTTGGGAGACATGGAGTGGGCAACTGTAACAGTAACGGCCTGCTCTTACTGAAGACCTGTGCAGCACACGGCCTGCTCACCACCAACACAACTTTCCGCCTGCCTACCCGTAACAGGACCTCCTGGATGCACCTCAGCTCTAAGCATTGGCATCTTCTCGACTATGTCCCTCCCGTCGGGAGGAGAAGATGGCGGCGCGCGCGGCCTCTCCGGTGATGAATATCTGTTATTTGTCAATTATGATTTGATGGAGACAGACGTGAGAGTATGGAGGAACATCTGGAGAAACTTCTGAAACGCCCGCTTCGCTGCTGCTGCTACTGTGTGGTAACCGGAATCTCCGGAGCAGAAGACCCCGAATCCTCGGCTTTGCTTGTTTCAGCGGCCAGGACAAGGTCGAAGGCGCTCGGCAGAGGATGGCGCTCGGGAGGCTGTATCAGAGGGGCTGGTCGGAAGCTCGAAGTTTTCGGATGGATGGGCTCAGTGTCGGCTGTGGTCGGCTGTTTCCAAGGCATCGGCAAGTTGACGGTGCCTGGAGGTTTATGGGAGGGAGTTTCTCCCTTTCGCCGCCTGCTATCGGGGACTCGGGAGTCGATCGACTCAGGGGCATTTGAGACTTTTTTTTACTGTGCCCATGGTCTGTTCTTCATCAAATTATGGTATTGCTTTGTACTGTTGTAACTATATGTTATAATTATGTGGTTCTGTCAGTGTTAGTCTTTGGTTGGTCCTGTTTACTGTGATATCACTCCGGAGAAACATTGTATCATTTCTTAATGCATGTATGTATTTCTAAACGAGAATAAAAGAGGACTGAGTGTTCTCATAACCTAATGTCATTGTCAGGAGAAAAGACAGGCAGGATGTCAGAGCGTCCAAAGCCAGGTGTGGCGCTGACTGCTGGACAGATCACAGGCTCATTGTCTCCAGAATGAAACTCCACATCTGACCCAAGAGGCGACCACAAGGAAACAAGGCTATGAAAAGAATTAATGTGGCCAGGCTGAAGAACCCCAGCACTGGCTGAAGATTTAGAAACCAAACTGGCTGACCTCCACCTTGCAGGCAGCGCTGTGGACGACCGGGATCGCTTCAGGGATGCTGTCCATTCATCTGTACTAAAGATGCTGGGGCTCTCTACCCGCAAGCAGCACGACCTGCTCGATCAGAATGATGAGGAGATACAGGCTCTACTTGTTGAAGAGCACCGTCTTCATCGTGCCCATCAGAACGACCCACCATCAGCTGCCAAGAAAATCGCCTTTACCTGTGCTCGCAGGACAGTCTGGAATAAACCGCATAAAATACAAGATGCCTGGCTGAGCGCCAAGGCAGATGAATTACGGGGATACGCTGATGGAAACGACTCGAAACGATTCTGTGAAGCTCTCAACAGTTTCTACGGACCTCAGTCTCTCAGGAGATCCCCCCTCCTGAGTATAGATGGTACAACTCTCATTACAGAGAAGGCTCAGATCCTGCAGAGATGGGCTGAACACTTTGAAGCCGTCCTCAGCCGACCGTCATCTATTAATGATGAGGTGATAGACAGGATTCCCCAGGTCGACATCAACAGCGCCATGGATGACTCACCGGCAGTAGCCGAAAGCTGTCAGTCAGCTATCCAGTGGCAAAGCCCCAGGGGCAGACGCCATACCTGCAGAGATCTACAAAGCCAGTGGTCCCGTACTTATAGAGAAGCTCACCAAGTTGTTCCAGTCTTTTTGGAAGCAAGGATCCATTCCTCAGGAACTTAAAGATGTATCCATCATACACCTCTACAAGAGGAAGGGCAATCGACAAGTATGCGACAACCACCGAGGAATCTCGCTGCTCTCCATCACAGGAAAAACCCTTGCAAGAGTCCTGCTAAATCGTCTGGTCACTCATCTGGAGCTGGGCCTGCTGCCAGAGTCACAGTGTGGCTTTCACAATGGTCGTGGGATGATTGACATGATTTTTGCCACGCGCCAACTTCAGGAGAAGTGTCAGGAGCAGAATCGCGAACTCTACACAACTCTTGCTGACCTCACGAAAGCCTTCGACACCGTCTGCCGACAAGGCCTGTGGAGGATCATGACAAAGTTCGGCTGCCCCGCCAAATTCATTCAGATGGTACGCCAGTTCCATGGTGGCCTGATGGCCAGAGTGCTGGATGGCGGAGAATCCTCTGAGGCGTTCCCAGTCACCAATGGTGTCAAACAGGGCTGTGTACTCGCACCCACACTGTTCAGCATGATGTTTACTGCCATGCTGAATGATGCCTTCCAGGACAGTGATGCTGGAATCAGCCTCAAGTACAGAGCGGATGGGAAGCTCTTCAACCTGAGGAGACTTCAAACTATTCCCAAAGTGAAGGAGACTGTTCTGAGAGACGTCCTCTTTGCTGGTGACTGCGCCCTGTATGCTGGCTCGGAGCCAGAGATGCAAGTCAATATGGACAAATTCTCCACGGCTTGTGACAACTTTGGACTCACCATCAACATCAAAAAGACCGAAGTTATGCACCAGCCTGCCCCTCATGCACCGTACACAGAACCGAAAATCACAGTCAAAGGACAGAAACTACAGGCAGTGGACCAGTTTACTTACCTTGGCAGCACCCTCTCCCGAGCAGTGACTATTGATACAGAAGTTAACTGCAGAATAGCGAAGGCAAGTTCTGCTTTCGGTAGACTGCTCTCCACTGTATGGGGACGTCGAAGAATCAGCCCAGCAACAAAACTGAAGGTCTACAGAGCCGTGGTACTCACTACCCTCCTGTATGCCTGTGAAACGTGGACTGTGTATCGAAGGCCATGTTACACAGCTCAACCATTTCCACATGGCTTGTCTTCGCAGAATATTGGGCATCAGATGGCAAGATAAGGTACCAGACGCTGAAGTTCTCTCTCGAGCAAGTCTGCCATCAGTCCACACACGGCTGATGAGAGCACAGACCCGGTGGGCAGGTCATGTCATCCGCATGCCGGACGAGCGCATACCCAGGCAGCTCCTGTTTGGGGATCTCTCTGCTGGAAGGCGCTCCCATGGAGGACACAAGAAACGTTGCAAAGACACACTAAAGGCCTCCCTGAAGTCGCTTGACGTAGACACGACCACCTGGGAAACACTGGCACAAAACTGCCCTACCTGGAGCGACCTCATCCACAAGGGCTGTCAAAATTACGAAGCAAGGCGCATCGCTCAAGCACAATATACAAACATTTGTAAATGCGAGCTGTGCAAGTCCAGGGCCACCGGCGCGACAACTGCAGTGCCTACACAGGTCTGCCCAACATGTGCCAGGACACTCCGTGCCCGAATTGGCCTGACCGGTCATCTTCGGACACACCGCACCCAGTCTCAAAGTGACTAATGGTGTCGAGGTCTTCATCGACAACGATGGACGAACGATAGTGTGTGGAAAAAAAAAGTGGACAGCACCGCCCCCTGGTGGCCGCCAGCAGAGGCAGCAGGGAGCCGATGACTGCCACCTTCAGTTCAGAAGCTCTGATAGGTATCGTGAAATTAGTTGTTTTGCGGCAGCAAGCATAACAAGTTATATCAGTTAGCGAAAATTAATGGGGTAAAAGAGGAATGGTGAGGTAGTGCTCGTGGACTGTCCAGAAATCTGATGGTGGAGGGGAAGTCCTAAAATGTTTAGGCTCCCTAAGCGACTTCCTTGTCCTTGCCCATCCCTTCCCACCGATCTCCGTCCCGGCACTTATCCTTGTAAGCGGAACAAGTGCTACACATGCCCTTACACTTCCCACCTTACCACCATTCAGGGCCCCAGACAGTCCTTCCAGGTGAGGCGACACTTCACCTGTGAGTCGGCTGGGGTGATATACTGCGTCCGGTGCTCCCGGTGCGGCCTTCTGTATATTGGCGAGACCCGACGCAGACTGGGAGACCGTTTCACTGAACACCTACGCTCTGTCCGCCAGAGAAAGCAGAATCTCCCAGTGGCCACACATTTTAATTCCACATCCCATTCCCATTCTGACATGTCTATCCACGACCTCCTCTACTGTAAAGATGAAGCCACACTCAGGTTGGAGGAACAACACCTTATATTCCGTCTGGGTAGCCTCCAACCTGATGGCATGAACATCGACTTCTCTAACTTCCGCTAATGCCCCACCTCCCCCTCGTACCCCATCCGTTATTTATTCATTTATTATTATTATTATTATTATTATTTTCTCCCTCTCCTTTTTCTCCCTCTGTCCCTCTGACTATACCCCTTGCCCATCCTCTGGGATTTTCCCCCCTCCCCCTTGTCTTTCTCCCTGAGCCTCCTGTCCCATGATCCTCTCATATCCCCTTTGCCAATCACCTGTCCAGCTCTTGGCTCCATCCCTCCCCCTCCTGTCTTCTCCTATCATTTTGGATCTCCCCCTCCCCCTCCCACTTTCAAATCCCTTACTCACTCTTCCTTCAGTTAGTCCTGACGAAGGGTCTCGGCCCGAAATGTCGACTGTACCTCTTCCTAGAGATGCTGCCTGGCCTGCTGCGTTCACCAGCAATTTTGATGTGAGTGGCTCTGGTACCTCCTGCTTGACAGCGGTAACGAGGAGAGGGCTCGTCCCAGATGCCGATGGGCACTGGCTTCTTAAGGAATCACCTTTTGAAGATGTCCTTGGTGCTGGGGGTGGGGGGGGAGGCTTGTGGAGCTGGCTGGTTCTGCGACCCTCTCGCGATCCAGAGCCTTGGAGCCTGCGTACCGGTCCGAAAGCTCTCCACCGCACACCTGCGGAAAACGGCCAGAGCCTCCGGCGACGGAGGAATGTCCCAGCCAGGGGTGAGCGGAGATTGCTTCATCTGCCTTTCAGAATTCTCGGGCTTCTATGTGGTCAATGGTGGGGGGGGAGGGGTCGGGGGTCATTGAGAGCTCCCTGTAGTGGAGAGATTCCAAACATGTTCGGCTCTGTCCAGGAACAGCAGGAAGAGGCCCTTCGGCTCATCTAGAGCATGTGGACCAAGACTCCCATCCAAGCTAGTCCCATTTGCCCGCATTTGACAATTAGACTTATGGGATTATAGAAAAGTACAGCACCAAAGAAGGCCCTTTGGTGCATCTAGTCTGTGCAGACCACCACCCATCCATACCCCTACCATCCATGTACCTATCCAAACTTCTCTTAATTGGTGAAATCGAGCTCACACGCACCACTTGTGCTGGCAGCTCAGTCCACACTCTCACCACCCTCTGGGTGAAGAAGATTCCCCACGTGTTCCCCTTAAACTTTTCACCTTTCACCCTTAACCCATGACCTCTGGTTGTAGTCTCACCCAACCTCAGTGGAAAAAGCCTGCTTGCATTTGCCCTATCTATACCCCTCATAATTCTGTATATCTCTATCAAATCTCATCTCGATCTTCTAGGTTCCAAGGAATAAAGTCCTAACCTGCTCAATCTTTCCTTATAACTCAGGTCCTCCAGACCTGGCAATGTCCTTATAAATTTTCTCTGTACTCTTTCAACCTTGTTTTCATCTTTCCAGTAGGTAGGTGACCAACATTTCCAAATTAGGCGTCATCAGCGTCTGATACAACTTCAACATAACATCCCATACTCAATACTTTGATTTACGAAGGCCAATGTGCCAGAAGCTTACTTTACAACCCTATCTACCTGTGACATCACGTTCAATGAATTATGTTCCCGTGTTCCCAGCTCCCTCTGTTCTATTGCAACAGTGATAGGGGACTCTATAGTTAGGGGGTCAGACAGGCTATTCTGTGGATGCAGGAAAGAAACACGGACGGTAGTTTACCTCCCAGCTGCCAGTGTCCGGGATGTTTCTGATCGCGCCCACGATATCCTGAAGTGAGAAGGAGAACAGCCAGAGATCGTGGTACATATTGGTGCCAATGACATAGGTAGGAAAAGGGAGGGGGTCCTGAAAGCAGACTACAGGGAGTTAGGAAGGAAGTTGAGCAACAGGACCACAAAGGTAGTAATCTCGGGATTACTGCCTGTGCCATGTGACAGTGAGTATAGGAATAGAGTGAGGTGGAGGATAAATGTGTGGCTGAGGGATTGGAGCAGGGAGCAGGGATTCAGATTTCTGGATCATTGGGACACCTTCTGGGGCAGGCGTGACCTGTACAGAAAGGATGGGTTGCACTTGAATCCCAGGGGGACCAATATCCTGGTGGGGAGGTTTGCTAAGGCTATTGGGGAGAGTTTAAACTAGGATTGCTGGGGGGTTTGGAACCAAACTGAAGAGATGGAGGAAGAGGTGGTTGGCTCACAAATAGAGAAAACTTGGAGACAGTGCGAGAGGGAGGATAGGCAGGTGAAAGAGAAGGGATGCGCTCAGACCGATGGTTTGAGATGTGTCTATTTTAACGCAAGGAGTATTTTGAACAAAGCAGATGAGCTTAGAGCATGGATCAGTACTTGGAGCTATGATGTTGTGGCCATTACAGAGACTTTGATGGCTCAGGGACAGGAATGGCTACTTCAAGTACTGGATTTTAGATGTTTCAGAAAGGACAGGGAGGGAGGCAAAAGTGTTGGGGCATGGCACTGTTGATCAGAGATAGTGTCACAGCTGCAGAAAAGGAGGAAGTCGTGGAGGGGTTGTTTACAGAGTCTCTGTGGGTGGAAGTTAGGAACAGGAAGGGGTCAATAACTCTACTGGGTGCTTTTTGTAGACCGCACAATAGTAACAGGGACATCAAGGAGCAGATAGGGAGACAGATTCCGGAAAGGTATAATAATCTCTGTTCCACCACAGTCCTCAGTGCCCTACCGTTCACCCTGGTTGGTCCTACCAAAGGGCAACACCTCGCACTTGTCTGCATTAAATTCTATCTGTCATTTTTCAGCCCATTTTTCCAGCTGGTGCAGATCTCTCTGCAAACTCTGACAGTCTTCCTCGCTGTCTGTTACGCCCCTAGTCTTGGTGTCTTCCACAAATCTGGTAGTTAGTCTTTGTCCGATTCTGACACCAGGCACAACCAGGTCCCCACCACCGCCACTCTCCTCCATCTGTCCTCACCCTCAATAGCTTCTCCTTTGTCTCTCCCCTCTTCCTTCAAACTAAAGGTGTAGCCACGGGAACAGGCGTGGGTCCCAGCTTTCCCTGCCTGTTCGTCGGCTACGTGGAACAGTATATGTTCCAAGCCCACACCAGTGACCGCTCCCCAACTCTTCCCGCACCACATTGACAACTGCGTGGGTGCTGCTTGCTGCACCCACGCAGAGCTCATCAACTTCACCAACATTGTCTCCAACTTCCACCCTGCCCTCAAATTTACCTGGTCCATTGGATTCCTACCCCTCACCCTGGGGTGTGTGTGTGTGTGTGTGTGGAATTAAACCCCTGACCCCTGACCCCACACATCATTGGGAGCTGGAACACCAACGGGGAACACATGTGGTCACAGGGAGACCATACACACACACACACACACACACACACACGCACACACACACACACACACACACACAATGCACAGTTCTGGAAATCAAGATCGAGCCCACGTCTCTACCCACTTCTCCTCGGCCAATGGGGCAGGTGGTCCCTTTTGGTTCTGACTATGGTGACTGGGGGAGAAACGTCCTGGGATACATAGAACATAGAATAGTACAGCACAATACAGGCCCTTCAGCCCACAATGTTGTGCCGACCCTCAAACCCTGCCTCCCATATAAGCCCCCACCTTAAATTCCTCCATATACCTGTCTAGTAGTCTCTTAAACTTCACGAGTGTATCTGCTTCCACCACTGACTCAGGCAGTGCATTCCACGCATCAACCACTCTCTGAGTAAAAAACCTTCCTCTAATATCCCCCTTGAACTTCCCACCCCTTACCTTAAAGCCATGTCCTCTTGTATTGAGCAGTGGTGCCCTGGGGAAGAGGTGCTGGCTATCCACTCTATCTATTCCTCTTATTATCTTTTACACCTCTATCATGTCTTCTCTCATCCTCCTTCTCTCCAAAGAGTAAAGCCCTAGCTCCCTTAATCTCTGATCATAATGCATACTCTCTAAACCAGGCAGCATCCTGGTAAATCTCCTCTGTACCCTTTCCAATGCTTCCACATCCTTCCTATAGTGAGGTGACCAGAACTGGACACAATACTCCAAGTGTGGCCTAACCAGAGTTTTATAGAGCTGCATCATTACCTCGCGACTCTTAAACTCTATCCCTCGACTAATGAAAGCTAACACCCCATAAGCTTTCTTAACTACCCTATCCACCTGTGAGGCAACTTTCAGGGATCTGTGGACATGTACATTGCCCACACACTCCTGCATCTACCCTCCCAGGCGAGCTCCTCCCTCGCTGCCAGCCCCCAGGACATCCCAGAGGGTGAGGAGGTTCCTCGTGAATATTCCCCTACTACCTCTACTGCCAGGAGATGTGTCCGGGAGGGTGGGTTGTCCCCCAGACCCTGACTCTGAGAGCGGAGGGGAGTGGAAAGAGGGGGGCACAGAGAGGGGGGAGGTTACTCTCCTGGAGACCGGGAGGTGTTGGGCTCATGCCTGGCCTGGGAAAGCAGCACCCATCGTTAAGGACCCCCCCGCCCCCATCCAGGCGGCGCTCTGTTCTCACTGTTGCTATTGGGAAGGAGGTACAGGAGCCTCAGGTCCCACACCACCAGGTTCAGGAACGGTTATCGCACCCCCTCCTCCCCGATCAGGGTCACGAGAAGCCGTGGGAGCAGGTCATATGAGCAGCCGGTGCAGCTCACAAGTCACGGCGACTACTGACGCCAGACAATCTCTGAAGAGTGTTGATAATGACCGGGGTTACCCATCTTGTGAAGTCACTGCCCAGAAGAACACAATGGCAAACCACTTCTGCCAAAAAATTTGCCAAGAACAATCATGGTCATTGGAAAAACCGTGACCGCCCACATCATACAACACAACACACACGGCACGGCGCATAATGATGATGTCATACGACACGGCGCATAATGATGACAATGATGATTACCCTTCCACCATCAGGCCCCTGAACTTCACTCACCTCAACACCGAACTGATTCCACAACCCACAGTCTCACTTTCGAGGACTCTATGTCTCAGTGTTAGTTATTCGCACAGTTTGTGTCCTTCTGCACATTGCCAATTGTAAGTCTATAAAAGCTTAGTTTTATTTGTCACGTATACATTGAAGCATACCGTGAAATGCATACCACTGGTGTTTCTGGCAGCGATGAAGGTCCTCCATCTCTGGTGGTCTTCACAGTGTCAGTAGTTTCCTCTTGGTTTTCACTCCTGTCAGTCATGCAGGTCCCGGGTGGAGACTCAGGAATACCGTCACACTCAGATGTAGAATGATTCTTCATTGCTGTTTCCGTAACAGTTTTGTTTGACCAGTCAGGGTTGTCAGCCTCGAACCTGGAGGACCGGTGGACCACTCTTACTCTGACCCTACCAAGAGCCAAAGCAGAAAGCCCTGACTCCAGCCAATGCAGCTCTCAGGGTCATTGAGGTACCAAAACCTAATGACAAGGGTGTGGTCCTCTTGGAGGACCAACATACTGTGCTCACATCTTACTTACCCCAACACGTATGTCTTTGGAATGTGGGAGGAATTTGGAATTCCCAGGGAGAACATGTGAGCTCCTGGCAGGCAGCAGTGGGAATTGAGGGCAGTCTTTTTCCCTGGAAAATTGAATCTAAAACCAAAGGACGAAGGTTGAAGGTGAGAGGAGAAAGATTCAGAAGGGACAACATTTTTTCTGTGTTCAAAGTTCAAAGTACATTTATTATCAAACTATGTATAAATTATATAACCTTGAGGTTTGACTGCCTGCAGGCAGCCACCAAACAAGAAACCCAAAAGAACCCCCTTTTAAAAAAGACCAACCCCTGTTACACAAAGAAAGAAAAAAAAAACAAATTTTGCAAACAACAAAAGTAGGCAACAGCATTTCAGAATGAAATTGAGTCCATAAACCCAGGGCCCGGAGCAGGCCCACAGTTCATCACGCAGTGGGACAAATCGCCCCAAAGCTCGCAGACATGAAGCCCGGAACAGATGGGGCACGACACAGTCTCTGCCTCAGCGCTGAGGATAGCGGAACAGAACCAGCACCGACACTCGCCTCCGGTCCTGACACCCTGCCCGGCGCTTATATCGCCCAAACACCAGGTCATTCCCCACACTAGCACCTGGTCCCCGCTGTAGTGAGACACTCTGGGCTCTGGGTTGTGCTCGACCTTTCCAAATCGGCTCGGCACCTAGGCAGATCCAACCTCGCTCCCGGTTTTGGGTGGGCAGGCACCTGAACGACTCCAACTTGCTTCGACTTTGCTCCAGCCACTCGACCTTCCTCCGACTCTGTCTCGCACCCACACGCCTTGACCCTTGGATCAGCCTCACCTTTGCTCGCCTCTTCATTTCTTGCAGTGAACAATTGCTGCAATTTTCCGCAGAAAAATAGAGAACTTAGTCTATTTCTTGCTTTGAAAACCACCAGTAAGCCGTCACCCAATTTCAGTAGCGCCACCCATAACGAAACACAAGCTGCCATAATGGTTGAATGGTCACGACAGGTACGTTAACAACATTTAAAAGGCACTGAGGCAGGTACACAGATAGGAAAGGTTTTGAGGAATATGGATATGTTCTGTTCACTTTTTTGTGCGGGAGGAGGGATTTGCGGGGTTGATGTGCCTAATCCGATTTGTTCATTTTTGGTGAGGGAGGAGGGATCTGGGGATAGATATATCCTGTTGAAGGGTCTCGACCCGAAACATCGACTGTGTAGTCTTTTCCATAGATGCTGCCTGACCTGCTGAGTTCCTCCAGCGTATTGTGTGTGTTGATTTGGATTTCCAGCATCTGCAGGTTTTCTCTTGTTTAATGTGTCTGATCCCTTTTGCTTGTTTTTTTGTGCGGGGAGGGGGTTCATGTGCCTATTCCGTTTTTGTTCATTTTTTTGGCGGGGTGGGGGTGGAATTTGGGGTTTGATGATTGTGCTGCCTTTCTTTTCTTTCTTGGTTTCATGGCTACCCGGAGAATCAAAGATCTTCAGAGTTGCACATTTGACAATAAATGAACCTGTTAAATGGATTCTTTTGCATCTGTGTTTGCTCAGGAGACAGACACAGAGTCTATGGAAGTGAGGCAAAGCAACAAGGAGGTCACGGACCGTATACGGAGTACAGGGGAAGAGGTGTTTGCTGTCTTCAGGCAAATTAGGGTGGATCAGTCCCCAGGGCCTGACAAATTGTTCTCTCAGACCCTGCAGGAGACAAGTGCAGAAATTGCCGGGGCCCTGGCTGAGATATTTAAATCATCCTTAGCAACAGGAGAGGTACCAGAGGATTGGAGGATGGCCAATGTTGTTCTGCTGTTTAAGAAAGGCTCTAAACAGGATCCAGGGAATTATAAGCCATTGAGTCTGACATCAGTAGCGGGAAAGTTATTGGAAAGTATTCCAAGGGGCTGGATACATGAATATTTGGATAAACATGGACTGAATAGGGATAGTCAGCATGGCTTTGTGGTAGGTCATGTCTAATCAATCTTAGAGTTTTTTGAGGAAGTTATCAGGAAAGTGGATGAAGGCAAGGCAGTGAATGCTGTCTGCATGGACTTTAGCAAGGCATTTGGCAAGGTCCCACATGGGAGGTCAATAATATTCAGTTGCTTGGCATTCAAGATGAGGAAGTAAATTGGATTAGACGCACACATATGTGTGTGTGTAGCTAGGGTGTCTGACTTTTGCTCAATACTGTACATCAACGATCTGGATGATAATGTGGTTACCTGGATCAGCAAATTATGAAAGACACGAAGATAGAGGGTGTCGTGGACAGCGAGGAAGACGATCAGAGTTTGCAGAGGGATCTGGGCCAGCTGGAAAAGTGGGCTGAAAAATGGAAGATGGAACTTAATGCAGACAAGTGTGAAGTGTGCACTGTGCTAGGACTAACCAGGGTCGGGCACTGAGGAGTGTGATGGAACAGAGATATCTGGGAATACAGGTCCATAATTGACAATAGAGGACTGTGTGTCTTCATAATCTAATTCATTGAAAGTAGCATCACAGGTGGATAGGGTCGTAAAGAAAGCTTTCGGCCCACTGGCCTTCATAAATCGAAGTATTAAGTACAGGAGATGGGATGTTATGTTGACGTTATATACGACATTGGCGAGGTCCAATTTGGAGTATTGTGTGCAATTTTGGTCACCTATCTACAGGAAAGATGTAAACAAGGTTGAAAGAGTGCAGAGAAAATTTACAAGGATGTTGCCGGGTCTGGAGGACCTGAGTTATAAGGAAAGGTTGAGTAGGTTAGGACTTTATTCCTTGGAATGTAGAAGACAGAGAGGAGATTTGATAGAGGTATACAAAATTATGGAGGGTAAATGCAAGCAGGCTTTTTCTACTGAGGTTGGGTGGGACTACAATCAGAGGTCACGGGTTAAGGGTGAAGGGGAACATGAGAGGAAACTTCTTCACTCAGAGGGTGGTGAGAGTGAGAAACCCACAAGTGGTTGATGCAAACTCAACTTACAACGTTTAAGAAAAGTTTGGGTAGGGACATCGATGGTGGGGCTATGGTCCCAGGGCAGGACGATGGGAGTGGGCACAGACAGACAGACAGACAGAGACACACACATTGAGTTGCTCGTTGCTGGCGAAGCTGAAGGAGCTGGACTTGGTTTGGATCGTGACGACCAAAGGAGTTGGTGCACGAAGTCGGTGGGCAGCCCAACAACAAATGCCCGTCTCTTTTCCTGTGATCGTAACATCCTGCTGGACATTGTTAACGTGGAATGCGGCAGGTCTGGAAGGAAGGGGGAGGATGGAAGAGGCAAGGAGAAAGGGGGAGGGAGACGGGGCAAAGCAGGGGGAGGGAGGAAGGGGGAATAGAAGGAAGGGGGATGAGGAAGGGGCAAGGAAGAAGGAGAAGGGTGAAGGGGCAAGGAGACAGCTGTGGGGAAGGAGGAATAGAAGGAAGGGGGATGGGGAAAGGGCAAAGAGGGAGGGGAGGGAGAAGGGGGCAAGGAGGGGGAAGGGTGAAGGGGCAAGGAGGAAGAAATTGGAAAGGTAAGGGCGAGGGGAGTGGGGGCAGGTGAGAGTGGGTGAAGGGGCAAGGGGGAGAGGAGAAAGTGAGAGAAGGGGGAATGGAAAGGGTGGAAAGATGGAGGCAAGAGGAAAGGAGGGAGAGGTGAGTGGAGGATAGAGAAAGTTTAGAGGGGAGAGATGGAGGGGAAAGGGGAACAAGAGGGAGTGTGAGGATCTGAGGCTGGTTTGGGAGACAGAGGGGACGGAGAGACCCGGAGCCCCTTGCGCACCCAGGTATCCCTCTGGGACGTCCCCTGCAGCGGGGTCCAAGGGGATGCAGCATGGATGAGTGTCTCCATCAGAGTCCGGACCCCCCTCCCCACCCTGAGGGGCCACCCCTCTGACACCTGGTATGGCCTCACCCCACCTCAGCCTGCCCGGATCTCTGCCCCCGGATGTGGGGGGAGATCAGAGTCCGGACTGGCCCGGATCGCACCCGTAAACCAGTGACACCCGCACGCGGCAAAACCCTCCACGAGACCGGAGGGAGCGAAGGAGGAAGGGTGAATGAGGGGTGAAAGGGACCGAGGGAAGGTGTGTGTGTGTGAGAGAGAGGGAGACAGAGGGAGGGAGAGATGGGGAGAGTGGGAGAGAGAGGTAGAGGGAGAGAGGGGGGGAAAGGCAGCAGTGAGTATTGGGGAAGGGTGAGAGGAAGGGAGACAGAGAGAGGGAAGGAGGAAGGGGAAGAGAGAGATATAGAGGGAAGGAAGGTGAAGAGAGGAGAGATGGACTGGGGAGTGAGAGGGAAAGGGAGTGGAGGGCAATAGAACAGGGGAAAGGAGGGGACAGGCTGAAGGAGTAGTGGGAGGAGGAGATGGTGGAATGAGGGAACGAGAAAGGCAAAGGGAGAGAGGGAGGGAGGTTCAGGTGTAGTCTACACTTCCCAAAAGTGCGTCCACAGGAAGCTGTCACCCTCTCCCAAGGGATTAACTCACCAGGAGGTGGGGTGCCATCTCCCATTCCTCACGACCCGACCCCCCCCCCCCGAGGGAGAGGGTGAGGAGCAGGGTGCAGGGCACAGTTTTGATCAAAACCTCCCTCCCCAAAGCCACCCTCTGATGTGAGACTAGAGTTGGAGAGCCCGACCTTCCTGCCGAGCTGCGGGGGCGCAGGCGGCGGTGGTGGTGGGGGCTGTGCTCCAGGAACAGCCAGTCTCGCCTGGGGTGCCCAGCGTCCAAAACTGCCGAGCTGGATCCCATGCGCACACCGCGCTCCAGGTCGCACTGAGTTAATAATTATCGCCAGCTAAACGTCTGGTGGGGTAGAGCAGGATGTATGGGGTGGGGGCAGGAATTCGGCTCGGTAAGGGTGGCTCACAATGAGGGGCGGGGCAGGACACGCGACAACTTTAAACCTGACCCTGCAAGAAACACTCATCAGGTCAGTCAGCATCTGTGAAGACAGAAACAGTGGTAAGGTCTCATGTCCAGATCAGACCAGAGTGAAACTCCCTCCATACGGTCCCATCACACACTCCCAGGGTCAGACACAGAGTGAAGCTCCCTCCACACCGTCCCATCACACACTCCCGGGGTCAGACACAGAGTGAAGCTCCCTCCACACAGTCCCATCACACACTCCTGGGGTCAGACCAGAGTGAAACTCCCTCCACACCGTCCCATCACACATTCCCGGGGTCAGACACAGAATGAAGCTCCCTCCACACCGTCCCATCACACACTCCTGGGGTCAGACACAGAGTGAAGCTCCCTCTGCACTGTCCCATCACACACTCCCGGGGTCAGACACAGAGTGAAGCTCCCTCTACACCGTCCCATCACACACTCCTGGGGTCAGACACAGAGTGAAGCTCCCTCTGCACCGTCCCATCACACACTACTGGGGTGAGACACAGAGTGAAACTCCCTCTGCACCGTCCCATCACACACTCCTGGGGTCAGACACACAGTGAAGCTCCCTCCACACCGTCCCATCACACTCTCCCGGGGTCAGACACAGAGTGAAGCTCCCTCCACACCGTCCCATCACACACTCCTGGGGTCAGACACAGAGTGAAACTCCCTCTGCACCGTCCCATCACACACTCCTGGGGTCAGACACACAGTGAAGCTCCCTCCACACCGTCCCATCACACTCTCCTGGGGTCAGACACAGAATGAAGCTCCCTCTGCACCGTCCCATCACACACTCCCGGGGTCAGACACAGAGTGAAATTCCCTCTGCACCGTCCCATCACACACTCCTGGGGTCAGACACAGAGTGAAGCTCCCTCTGCACCGTCCCATCACACACTACTGGGGTGAGACACAGAGTGAAATTCCCTCTGCACCATCCCATCACACACTCCTGGGGTCAGACACACAGTGAAGCTCCCTCCACACCGTCCCATCACACACTCCCAGGGTCAGACACAGAGTGAAACTCCCTCTGCACCGTCCCATCACACACTCCTGGGGTCAGACACACAGTGAAGCTCCCTCCACACCGTCCCATCACACTCTCCTGGGGTCAGACACACAGTGAAGCTCCCTCCACACCGTCCCATCACACTCTCCCGGGGTCAGACACAGAATGAAGCTCCCTCTGCACCGTCCCATCACACACTACTGGGGTGAGACACAGAGTGAAATTCCCTCTGCACCGTCCCATCACACACTCCTGGGGTCAGACACAGAGTGAAGCTCCCTCTGCACCGTCCCATCACACACTACTGGGGTGAGACACAGAGTGAAATTCCCTCTGCACCATCCCATCACACACTCCCGGGGTCAGACACAGAGTGAAGCTCCCTCCACACCGTCCCATCACACACTCCCGGGGCCAGACACAGAGTGAAGCTCCCTCCACACCGTCCCATCACACACTCCTGGGGTCAGACCAGAGTGAAACTCCCTCCACACCGTCCCATCACACACTCCCGGGGTCAGACACAGAGTGAAGCTCCCTCTACACTGTCCCATCACACACTCCCGGGGATCATTGGAAGGCAATAGAATGGAAGTTGGAACTGGGAGAGCAGGAGAGAGAAAAGAGGAATTTGAAGGTATTTTGGGAGGGGGAAGGGACGGTGACATGGCAGGATGGGGTTCCCACTGTTCGTCCTCACACACACACACCCTAGGGGACGGGTCACACTGACAGCCCCTGGCTGGTGCCTCCTCTCACTGTCCGGAGGCTCCAAGCACCACAGTTGTCCGCCGAGACTCGACCCGCCGCACCCAGCGTCCCGGTGCCCTGGGCTCCAGCGGGTCGGGTGGAATCCAAGCCAGGCGAGGTGGAGAGGGGGGTCTGAGGAAAAGCGGGGAGGGGCTGTTGTGAAATAAAAAAAATGTGAGGCGGGGAGAGGGATAGACGGGGCGGGGAGGTGACGGAGCCGAGGCAGGGAGAATAGGGTGAGGAGGAGAGAAAGTAAAGAGAGGTCGAGAGAGGCAGGAGATGAGATATAGGGGGGAAGATAGGCAGAGAAAGAGAGGGAGAGAGTGCTAAGCGACGAAAAGTTAGGGAATGAGATTTGTCGCCGGCTCTAACCCCGTTTCTCAGCGGTTCGCATCAGCTACCAGTGATTCCCGACGCCGCCACTAGATGGCAGCATCGGTCCATGGTCCCCAGAGTCTCGGGGTATCAGGCATCCGGCCAAGTGACCAGCATCTTGGTCAGATAGAGACGGACCTGGGGGGCAACTACAAAAAGCCCCGGATACACCCCAGTCCACCATAGGCAAAGCCTTCCCCACCACTGAGCACGTCTACAAGGAACGGTCCCAGAAGAAAGTACCATGCATCATTAAGGACCCCCCCCCCCCCCCCACCCAGGACATGCTCTCTTCTCGCTGCTGCCGTCAGGAAGGAGGTACAGGAGCCTCAGGACCCACAGGTTCCGGAACAGTTACTACCCCTCATCCAAAGGGGATAACTTCACTTCACTGAACTGTTCCCACAACCTATGGGCTCACTTGCACTGTCTCTTCATCTCATGTTCTCGATATCTATTGCTTACTTATTTATCTATTTATGCAATTTCTTTCTTTATGCATTCGCGCAGTTTGTTGCTTTTTGCACAGGGAGTTGAACGCCCGGTCGGTGCGGTCTTTCATTGATCCTGTTGTGGTTATTATATGAATTTATTGAGTATGCCCGCAAGAAAATGAATCTCAGCGTTGTATACGGCGACGTATACGTACTTTGAATATTAGTTGCTTGTCAGTCTTTGTGTGTAGTTTTTCACTGATTCCATAGTAGTCCTTCGTTCTACTGTGAATAATGGTAATTATATATGGCGACCTATAGGTAGTTTGGTCATAAATTCACTTTGAACTTGAAATTGAAGCCTTGGCTAGATTTAGGGAATGGCCGAGAGGCAGAGATCGCGGAGGGAAGGAACGCTGAGGAGTGCGAATTCAAAGATACAGTAAAGTCTTTACGGTCGCCGCGCTGCGAAGCGGCGTCAGTCATCGGGAAACGAGTAACAAACTCACAAAGTCACTCGGTCCTGGTCTCAGAGGTCAGTGGGGTTCCCAACACAGAGGCTGCCCCAATACATCCCTCCCCACCATCGGTCCTGTCTACACGGAGGCAAAATCCACCATCAAAGACCCCCACCATCCGGGCCCCGGGCCACCTTCTCACAGCTCCCGTCGGGCAGGAGGTACAGGGACCCTGAAGTCCCGCACCCCCAGGTTCAGGAACGGCTACTTCCCTTCAACCAACACACATCAAGGTTGCTGGTGAACGCAGCAGGCCAGGCAGCATCTCTAGGAAGAGGTACAGTCGACGTTTCAGGCCGAGACCCTTTGTCAGGACTAACTGAAAGAAGAGCTAGTAAGAGATTTGAAAGTGGGAGGGGGAGGGGGAGATCCAAAATGATAGGAGAAGACAGGAGGGGGAGGGATGGAGCCAAGAGCTGGACAGGTGATTGGCAAAAGGGATATGAGAGGATCATGGGACAGGAGGCCCAGGGAGAAAGAAAAGGGGGAGGGAGGGAACCCAGAGGATGGGCAAGGGGTATAGTCAGAGGGACAGAGGGAGAAAAAGCAGAGAGAGAGAAAGAATGTGTGTATATAAATAAATAACGGATGGGGTACGAGGGGGAGTTGGGGCCTTAGCGGAAGTTAGAGAAGTCGATGTTCATGCCATCAGGTTGGAGGCTACCCAGACGGAATATAAGGTGTTGTTCCTCCAACCTGAGTGTGGCTTCATCTTTACAGTAGAGGAGGCCATGGATAGACATATCAGAATGGGAATGGGATGTGGAATTAAAATGTGTGGCCACTGGGAGATCCTGCTTTCACTGGCGGACAGAGCGTAGGTGTTCAGCAAAGCGGTCTCCCAGTCTGCGTTGGGTCTCGCCAATATATAAAAGGCCACATCGGGAGCACCGGACACAGTATATCACCTCAGTCGACTCACAGGTGAAGTGTCGCCTCACCTGGAAGGACTGTCTGGGGCCCTGAACGGTGGTAAGGGAGGAAGTGTAAGGGCATGTGTAGCACTTGTTCTGCTTACGAGGATAAGTGCCAGGAGGGAGATCAGTGGGGAGGGATGGGAGGGATGAATGGACAAGGGAGTTGCATAGGGAGCGATCCCTGTGGAAAGCTGGGGGGAGGGGAGGGAAAGATGTGCTTAGTGGTGGGATCCCGTTGGAGGTGGCAGAAGTTACGGAGAATAATATGTCACCTTATGTTCCGTCTGGGTAGCCTCTAACCTGATGGCAAGAACAATGACTTCTCTAACTTCCGCTAATGCCCCACCTCCCCCTCGTACCCCATCCGCTATTTATTTATATACACACATTCTTTCTCTCTCTCCTTTTTCTCCCTCTGTCACTCTGACTATACCCCTTGCCCATCCTCTGGGTTTTTCCCCCCTCCCCCTTTTCCTTCTCCCTGGGCCTCCTTGTCCCATGATCCTCTCATACCCCTTTTGCCAATCACCTGTCCAGCTCTTGGCTCCATCCCTCCCCCTCCTGTCTTCTCCTATCATTTTGGATCTCCCCCTCCCCCTCCCACTTTCAAATCTCTTACTAGCTCTTCCTTCAGTTAGTCCTGATGAAGGGTCTCGGCCCGAAACGTCGACTGTACCTCTTCCTAGAGATGCTGCCTGGCCTGATAAATCAGCCTTGGTGGAATGGTGGAACAGACTCGATGGGCTGAATGGTCTACTTTTGCTGCTATGTCTTATAAGAACCACCAAATGCTCCTCATACGGTAACCCTTTTATTTTTAGAAATTTAAAAAAAAATTCACTTACGAGATGTAGACGTCGCCAGCTGAGCCAGCATTTATTGCCCATCCCTAGTTGCCCTTGAGAAGGTGGTGATGATCTGCCTTCTTGAACCGCTGCAGTCTCTGAGGTGTAGGTACACCCACAGAGCTGTTAGGGAGGGGATTCCATGATTCTGACCCAGCAACAATGAAGGAACGGTGATATGTTTCCAAGTCAGGATGGTGAGGGACTTGGAGGGGGATTTCCAAGTGGTGGTGTTCCCAGGTACCTGCTGTTCTCGTCCTTCGAGATGGTGGTGGTCGTGGGTCTGGAAGGTGCTGCCGTAGGAATGTTGGTGTGTTGTTTCAGTGCATCTTGTAGATAGTACACACTGCTGTAACTGTTTGTCGATGGTGGGGGGATTGGATGCTTGTGGAAGGGGTACCAATCGAATGGGCTGCCTTGTACTGGATTGTACTTTATACTTTATTGTCGCCAAACAATTGATACTAGAACGTACAATCATCACAGCAATATTTGATTCTGCGCTTTCTGCTCCCTGGAGTACAAATTGATAGTAAATATTAAAAATTTAAATTATAAATCAGAAAAGGGAAAGTAAGGTAGTGCAAAAAAACCGAGAGGCAGGTCCGGATATTTGGAGGGTACGGCCCAGATCCGGGTCAGGATCCGTTCAGCAGTCTTATCACAGTTGGAAAGAAGCTGATCCCAAATCTGGCCGTACGAGTCTTCAAGCTCCTGAGCCTTCTTCCGGAGGGAAGAGGGACAAAAAGTGTGTTGGCTGGGTGGGTCGTGTCCTTGGTTATCCTGGCAGCACTGCTCCGACAGCGTGCGGTGTAAAGTGAGTCCAAGGATGGAAGATTGGTTTGTGTGATGTGCTGCGCCGTGTTCACGATCTTCTGCAGCTTCTTTCGGTCTTGGACAGGACAACTTCCATACCAGGTTATGATGCACCCTAGGAGAATGCTTTCTACAGTGCATCTATAAAAATTAGTGAGGGTTTTAGGGAACAGGCCAAATTTCTTTAGTTTTCTCAGGAAGTAAAAGTGCTGGTGGGCCTTCTTGGCAGTGGACTCTGCTTGGTTGGACCAAGTCAGGTCATTTGTGATATTGACCCCGAGGAACTTAAAACTTTTGACTTTTTGGATGGTGTCGAGCTCCTCGAGTGTCAATGGAGCTGCATTCACCCAGGCGAGTGGCGAGTATTCCATTACACTCCTGACCTGAATACCCAGAGTCTAGACTGACATCTACATCATTTATTATTGTATTGTAATTTGTCCTCTACTGTGCCTATTGTCTTGTTTATTATTTATTGTACTGCCCTGCACTGTTTTGTGCACTTTATGTAGTCCTGTGTAGGTCTGGAGTCTAGTGTAATTTTTGTGTTGTCTTACGTAGTCTAGTGTAGCCTTATGTTGTCTCACTTAGCCTGGTGTAGTTTTGTGTTGTTTCCTGTAGCACCATGGTCCTGGAGGAACGTTGTTTCGTTTTTACTGTGTACTGTACCAGCAGCTTATGGTCGAAATGACAATAAAAAACGACTTGACTTGACCTGAGCCTTGTGGATGGTGGACAGGCTCTGGGGAGTCAGGAGGCGAGTTACATGCCGCAGGATTCCTAGCCTTTGACCTGCTCTGGTAGCCACGGTGTTTATACGGCAAGACCAGTTCAGTTTCCTGTCAATGGTCACCCCCAGGATGTTGATAGTAGGGGATTCTGTACTGGGATCATGCTCGTGAATCTCCTCTGGACCCTCTCCAATGCCAGCACATCCTTCCTTCGATCTGAGGCCCAAAACTAAGTTCAATCTGACCAACGCCTTTCTCACATAAGATGCACCCCCCCCCCACCACCAATGCCCCTGTCAATGCCCTCCCTGTGAGATTATTCAGCCCTCCCCACTTCCCTAGGTTCAGTTTTCATAAGTGTTGTCCCTGCAACCGGGATCCTCCCCTCCAGCAATGCCCTGCCCTCGACTACTGGCGGTCCTGCCCGTCTGGGCAGATCAGCGCCATCCAGCTGAGCAGCCACGGTGGGACGGCAGAGCAGACTGGAAGGGACAAGGGGCCGAATGGCCAAAACCTAACCCTTATGTCTGGTGGTCCAACGGCCGTTTACGACTTCCCGCGCCCTGCCTCGGGCAGTCCAGCAGCCGATCCCTCTTTGTGGTCCTGACGTTCCCGTCCTTGCTCCCCCCCCCAATGTCGCGTCCATAGCTTCTCAATTCCACTCTGGGCTGCAGTGTCCCTTTCACCTCCGTCTTCCCGCAACCCGGGCTTTCCTTCCCACTGGCCCCATGGGCATTCTGGCCGTCACCATCTGGCACCCCGGTGTGCACCCCCCCCAAACCTTGTAGTCAACGAGTGAAATGGACGCAGTGACGGGGATGACATGAAAATTCCACACCTGTATGTACAACGGCGCGCGCGAGGCGCGACACTGGAGGTCGGGACCAAGCCCGGGCCTCAGTTACTCACTGGCCCTGGTGCCGAGCATCATTCACGAGGGGTGGGGGCTAGGAGAAGAGCCTGTTGAGATGGGTGGGGGAAACATTTACCGCCGCCCACACCTTGAAATAGCGTGGAGGCACCTGGCATGTTATGGAGACCAGGAGAGGCAGGGGTCCGGTGCACGTTGGGTACTTCGTGACCACCCCCCCACAGACGGTGCGTGCCTGAGTCCCAGAAAGGAGATCGCGGCCCGAGACAGGGAGCAGAGTGGGTGAGGGTCCTCAGTCCACCAGGAAAGCACGCAGCGCGGGGCAGTCCTTAGATGAGTGGTTTCCAGTGAAATCACCTGAACTCCAGCAGGTACCAGCCCAGAGCCATCAAACACTCCTCATACGTTAACCCTATCATTCTCGCAAACCTCCTCTGGACCCTCTCCAAAGCCAGCACGTCCTTCCTTAGATACGGGGCCCGAAACGGCTCACAATGTTCCCAAGAGCGGTCTGACCAATGCTTTATAAAGCCTCAGCAATTCACCCTTGCTTCTATATACTTCTCCCCACCTGAAACGAATGCTAACGTTGCATTTGCCTTCCTTACCACTGACTCAGCCAGCCAGTTAACCATTAGGGAATCCTTCACAAAGACTCCCAAGTTCCTCTGCACACCCAATTTCCATGCCCATGCCTTTATTTGTTCCACCAAGGTACATGACCACACACTTCCCGACACTGTAATCCATCTGCCGCTTCTCTGCCCATCCTCCTAATCTGTCCAAGTCCTTCTGCAGACTCTCTGCTCCCTCGACACTCCCTGCCCCTCCACCTATCTTCGCATCATCTGCAAACTTGGCCATAAAAGCCATCAGTTCTGTCATGCAAGTCATTGACATATAACGTGAACTGAATCGGTCCCAACACAGACCCCCTGTGGAACGCCACTAGTCACCGGCAGCCAACCAGAAAGGGCTCCCTGTATGCCCACTCTGCCTCCCACAACATTGACCAATTCTCTTTTGTCTATAGAAAAAAACACAGAAAACATAGAAAACCTACAGCACAATACAGGCCCTTCAGCCCACAAAGCTGTGCTGAACATGTCCTTACCTTAGAAATACCTAGGCTTACCCATAGCCCTCTATTTTTTTTTAAGCTCCATGTACCTATCCAGGAGTCTCTTAAAAGACTCTATCCTTCCCACCTCCACCGTCACCAGCAGCCCATTCCACGTGCCACATATCTTGCTTGTTATTTCTTCAAAGAATTCCAACAAATTTCTCAAGCAATATTTCTCCTCAAATAAACCAGGCTGACTTTGGCCTATTTTATCATGTGCTTCCAAGTACCCCAAAACCTCGTCCCTAATAATGGACTCCAATGAGGTCAGACTAACTGGCCTATAATTTCCTTTCTTCTGCCTCTCTCCCTTCTTGCCGAGTGGAGTGACATTTGCAATTTTGCAGTCTTCTGAAGGGATTCTTGAAAGATCGTTGCTAATGCCTCCACAATCTCTTGAGCTATCTTTTTCAGAATCCTGGGGTGTAGTCCATCTGGAAACTTATCTACCTTCAGACCTTTTTGCTGTTGGACTCCGGCCATATTCCACCGAGATGCAACACTGGGCGTCATGGGAGGTCGTTCCTGTCTGTGGCCATCGAACTTTGCAGCTCCTCCCGTGGAGGGTCAGACACCCTGAGCCAATAGGCTGGTCCTGGACTTATTTCCATCTGGCATAGTTTGCAAATTGTTGTTTGATTGTTTGTGGTTTTATGTTGCTATATTTATGCTCTATTCTTAGTTGGTGCAGCTGTAATGAAACCCAATTTCCCTCGGGATCAATAAAGTATGTCTATGTCTATGTTTTAGCATCCTCAGCACCCTTTCTTCAGTAACAGCAACTGGTCTCACTTCTGCCCCCTGGCACTCTTGAACTTCTGGCATACTGCTAGTGACTTTTGCAGTATGCTAAATACTTATTCAGTTCATCCATCATTTCCTTGTCTCCCATTACTACCTCTCCAGCAACATTTTCCAGCCGTCCGATACCCACTCTCGCCTCTCTTTTACTCTTTATATATCTGAAAAACTTTTCGTATCCTCTTTTATATTATTGTCTAGCTAACCCTCACAGTTCATCTTTTCTCTCCCTATTGCTGTTTTAGTTGCTGCCTTCTGGTTTTTAAACTCTTCCCAATTCTTTATCCCTTGCTAATTTTATATGCCTTCTCTTTTGCTTTTATGCTGTCTTTGACCTCCCTTGTCGGCTACAGTTGCTTCATCTTTCCCTTAGAGTATTTCACCTTTGGGATGTATTGATCCTGCACCCTCCGAATTGCTCCCAAAAAACTTCAGCCAATGCTGTTCTGCTGTCATCCTTGCTAGTGTTCCCTTCCAGTCAACTTTGACCAGCTCCTCTCTCAGATCTCTGTAGTTCAATTGTAATAGCGATACATCTGACTTTAGCTTCTCCCTCTCAAATTTCAGGGTGAATTCTCCCACATCATGATCACTGCCTCCTAAGGTTTCCTTTACCTTAAGCTCCCCTATAAAATCTGGTTCACAACCCAAGACCCAATCCAGAGTTGCCATTACCCTAGCTGGCTTGACCACAAGCTGCAATCTCGTGGGCATTCTACAAATTCCTTCTCTTGGGATTCCAGCACCAGCCTACCGAAATCCTCCATGACAATTGTAATGTTACCCTTTTCACATGCCTTTGCTGTCTCCAGTTGTAATTGGAGAAAGGAAATTATAGGCCAGTTAGTCTGACCTCATTGGAGTCTATTATTAACGTACATCCTGGCTACTGTTTGGAGGCCTGTATAGAACTTCCAACTGGTTCTTTTTACCCTAGCAGTTCCTTAACTCTACCCACAAAGACTCTACATCTTCCGATCCCGCGTCTCCTCCTTCTACAGATTTGATTTCATGTTTTTTTTTAAACCAACAGAGCCATCCTACCCCCTCTGCCTACCAGCCTGTCCTTTCCATACAAGGTGTATCCTTGGATGTTTCGCTCCCAACTGTGATCTTCTTCCAGCCACGACTCAGTGATGCCCACAACGTCATACCTGCCGATCTCTAACTGTGCTGTGAGAACATCTATCATACTCCATATACTGTATGCATTCAACTACAGCACCTCTCACCTTAAACCTAGTTTTCAATTCCCTTTTCCTGGAAAAAGATTGTAAATATTCAATCTACCTTCGCCCCTCATGGTTTTATACACCACTATAAGGTCACCCCTCAGTCTCCTGCACCCCAGAGAATAAAGCCCTAGCCTGTTCAAGTTCTGTCTATAACTAGGATCCCTGAGTCCTGGCAACATCCTGGTAAATCTTCCCTGCACTCTTTGCAGCTTGATGACATCTTTCCCGCAATGGGGCCGACCAAAGCTGTAGGCCAGTTCTCCAGGTACAGTCCCACCACCTTCTTGTATTACTCAACGTGACATCTCAAAACAAGAGGGAATCTGCAGATGCTGGAAATCCAGAGCAACCCACACAAAATGCTGGAGGAACTCAGCAGTTCAGGCAGCGTCTATGGACAAGAGTAGACAGTCGACGTTTCGGGCTGAGATCCTTCATCAGGGCAGGAGGGGACGGAAGACCATGGAAGGAAGGGAAGAGGGAAGTGATGGGCAGGTTCAGGTAGGAGAAGAGAAGACCACAGAAGAAAGGAAATAGGGGATGACCGTCATCTCCCTCTGGTGCTCCTCTCCCTTCCTTTTCTTCCATGGTCTTCTCTTCTCCTAGCAGAACCTGCCCATCACTTCCCTCTTCCCTTCCTTCCATGGTCTTCTGTCCTCTCCTTTCATAATCCCTCTTCTCCTGCCCTGTATCTCTTTCACCGATCAATTTCCCATCTCTTCACTTCACCCCCTCCCACATCGCCCAGTTCCACCCATCACCTACCACCTTGTACGTCTTCCTCCTCTCCCACCAACTTCTTACTCTGACCTCTCCCCGCTTCCTTTCCAGTCCTGATGCAGGGTCTCGGCCTGAAACGTCGGCTCGTTTACTCTTTTCCACTGATGCTGCCTGGCCTGCCGAGTTCCGCCATTGTGTGGGTAAATTATGTCCCAAATTCTAATACTTTGAGCCCAAACTGATGAAGGTCGAAGTGTCAAGCACCTCCTTCACCACCCTGTCTTCTGCTCTTAGGGAGGAATGTAATTGTACCCCTAGGTCTCTCTGTTCGATGGGGGGTGGGGGTCACGTGGGTGGTTGGTTTACTTGTCGGTCGAAAGAACATCATAAGAACATAAGAAATAGGAGCAGGAGTCGGCTATCGAGCCTGCCCCATCATTCAATAAGATCATGGCTGATCTGACCATGGACTCATCTCCACCCACCTGCCTTTTCCCCATAACCCTTAATTCCCTTACTATGCAAAAATCTATCCAACCTTGTCTTCAATATATTTACTGACATAGCCTCCACTGCTTCATTGGGCAGAGAATTCCACAGATTCACCACTCTCTGGGAAAAGCAGTTCCTCCTCATCTCCGTCCTAAATCTACTCCCCCGAATCTTGAGGCTACGTCCCCTAGTTCTAGTCTCACCTACCAGTGGAAACAACTTTCCTGCCTCTATCTTACCTATCCCTTTCATAATTTTACATGTTTCTATAAGATCTCCTCTGATCTTTCTGAATTCCAGTGAGTACAGTCCTGGGTGACTCAATCTCTCCTCATAGTCTAACCCCCTCATCTCTGGAATCAACCTGGTGAACCTCCTCTGCACCGTCTCCAAAGCCAGTATATCCTTCCTCAAGTATGGAGACCAGAACTGCACACAGTACTCCAGGTGCGGCCTCACCAGTACCCAGTACAGTTGCAGCATAACCTCCCTGCTCTTGAATTCAATCCCTCCAGCAATGAAGGCTAACATCCCATTTGCCTCCTTGATAGCCCGCTGTACCTGCAAACCAACTTTTTATGATTCATGCACAAGCCCTCCCAAGCCCCTCTGCACAGCAGCACACTGCAATCTTTCACCATTTCAATAATAATCTGCTCTTCCATTTTTCCCTTCCAAAGTGGATGACCTCGTATTTACCAACATTGGACTCCATCTGCCAGACCCTTGCCCACTCACTTAGCCTATCTATATCTCTCTGCAGACTCTCCATATCTTCTGCACGATTTGCTTTTCCGCTCAAGAAGGCTGCTTCTACCGTGCCGGCCACCGCTTGGCCAGTTTGAAGAATGCAACAGCTCTTTCCCATTGGTCACCTGGGCCACGGTACCAGTGCCCGTTTTCAAGTGCCTTGGGGGTATAAGAATAGCGGGCACAGGAAACTCGGTCTCTTTCTTTCATCCCCGGGGACTCATCGTCACTCTGAGGTCGCGATTGGCGCTGAAGAACCATTGGGAAAGTACACTGCAGATCGAGAAGGGCCCATGCTCTCTCTCTTAGCTAAGTTTCTGTCGTGGGGCGTTTAGTTTGGCAGTCTTTGTAACTTGGGGATTTATATGTTTGGTCTAATGTTTTACTGTTTGTAAATAAATGATTAATGCCCTTATTCGCAGTCCAGTGTCTTTGGTTTCACGCTCCAAATCCGTGCCTCCTCGTAACGAGGGGGAGATGGTTTGTCTCAGAGTGAGTCACCAAGGAAAGACGCAGAAAAAAGGCCCTTCGGCCCATTTAGACTGTGCTGACCGCTGACCCACTCATTTACACCGATCCCATTTTATTCTCCCCCCCCATCTCAATCACACACACATTCCTACCGACCCCCAACACCGCAAACTCCACCCCCCCAACACAAGATTCTTCCCCACACCCACACACCAGGGACGATTCAGAGTGGTCACTGACCTCCGTGTCTCGTTGGAACGCCCGGGGTTGGGGGGGGGGTGGGGGAGAGGGAATCCAGGCGGTAATAGGGAGGATGTGCAAACTCCATGTTAACATAGACACATGCATGCATGCAGACATACATGAATGTGCGTGTGAACACACACACACACACACACACACACACACACACACACACACACACACACACACACACACACACACACCACCGGAGGTCGGAATCGAACCGGGGGTCTCTGGTTCCGACAGGCCGTGTCTCTACCCGCTGTGCCACTGGGGGGCGCTCTAATCAAAAGGAGACCGAGGTTCAGCAAAGGGATAGCAAGGGACAAAACTGGTCCTCTGGGAGATCAGACTGGTAATCCATGTGTGGAGCCAAAAGAGATGGGGAGACCTTAAGTAGATTTTTTGCATCTGTATTTACTTGGGAGATGGACGCAGAGTCTATAGAAGTGAGGCAAAACAGCATCGACTTCCTGGACCCTGCACGGATTACAGAGGAGGAGGTGTTTGCTGTCTTGTGGCAAATTAGGGTGGATAAATCCCCAGGACCTGACAAGGTGTCCCTCAGATTCTACAGGAGGCAAGTGCAGTAATTGCAGGGGCCTTAGCGGAGATATTTAAAGCATCCTTAGCAACAGGTGAGGTACCGGAGGATTGGAGGGTAGCCAATGTTGTTCCACTGTTTAAAAAAGGCTCTAAAAATAAACCAGGTGAGTCTGACATCAGTAGTGGGAAAGTTATTGGAAAGTATTCTAAGGGATCGGGTATATGAGTATTTGGATAGACAGGGACTGATTAGAGATAGATAGACTTTGTGTGTGTTAGGTCATGTCTAACCAATCTTTCTGAGGAAGTTACTAGGAAGGTTGATGAAGACACGACAGTACATATTGTCTACATGGACCTTAGCAAGGCGTTTGACCAGGACCTGCATGGGAGGTTGGTCAAGAAGGTTCAGTCACTCAGCATTCAGGATGAGGGAGTAAATTGGATTAGACATTGGCTTTGTGGGGGGAAGCCAGAGAGTTGTTGTAGATGGTTGCCTCTCTGACCGGAGGCCTGTGACTCGTGGAGTGCCACAGTGACCGGTGCTGGGTCTGTTGTTGTTTGTCGTCTGTATCGACGATCTGGATGACAATGCGGTCAACCGGATCAGAGAATTTGCAGATTGTGGGTGTCGTGGACGGCGAGGAAGGCCATCATGGCTTGCAGCAGGATCTGGACCAGCTGGGAAAATGGGCGGAAAAATGGCAGATGGAATTTAATGCAGACAAGTGTGAGATGTGGTACATTTGGAGGACCAACCAGAGTAGGTCTTACGTGCTGAGCGGTTGGGCACTGAGGAGTGAGGTAGAACAGAGGGATCTGGGAATACAGGTCCATAATTGATTGAAAGTGGCGTCACAGGTAGATAGGGTCGCAAGGAAAGCTTTTGGCACATTGGGCTTCGTAAATCAAAGCATTGAGTACAGGAGATGGGATGTTATGTTGAAGTTGTATCAGACGTTGGTTGGGTCTAATTGGGAGTATTGTGTGCAGTTTTGGTCACCTACCTACAGGAAAGATGTACATAAGATTGAAAGGGTGCAGAGAACATTCATTAGGATGTATTTTGGGCTCTTATCTTACTAAGCAGCCTCGAGTGCGGCAGTTTTTCAAAGGCCTTCTGCAGATCCAAAATAAACAACAGCTACTGATGCAGACACGAGGAATTCTGCAGATGCTGGAATTTCAAGCAACACACATCAAAGTTGCTGGTGAACGCAGCAGGCCAGGCAGCATCTCTAGGAAGAGGTGCAGTCGACGTTTCAGGCCGAGACCCTTCGTCAGGACTAACTGAAGGAAGAGCTAGTAAGAGATTTGAAAGGGGGAGGGGGAGGGGGAGATCCAAAATGATAGGAGAAGACAGGAGGGGGAGGGATGGAGCCAAGAGCTGAACGGGCGATTGGCAAAAGGGATATGAGAGGATCATAGGACGGGAGGTCCGGGGAGAAGGAAAAGGGGGAGGGGGGAAAAACCCAGAGGATGGACAAGGGGTATAGTCAGAGGGACAGGGGGAGAAAAAGGAGAGAGAGAGAAAGAATGTGTGTATAAAAATAAATAACGGATGGGGTACGAGGGGGAGGTGGGGCATTAGCGGAAGTTAGAGAAGTCAATGTTCATGCCAGCAGGTTGGAGGCTACCCAGACGGAATATAGGGTGTTGTTCCTGCAACCTGCCAACCTACCGACTCGCCTTTGTCCATCCTGCTTGTTATCTCCTCAAAGAATCCCAACAGATCCGTCGGGCAAGATTTCCGCCTTAGGAAACCATGCCGGCTTTAGAATGTGCCTCCAAGTACCCCCGAAACCTCATCCTTAATAACGGACCCCAATGTCCTTCCGTTCCTGACCCTGGGATCTGGCCCCACCCTGGCCAGACCCCGTGCCGGAGGCAACGGGGAGAGTAGCTGGAGGGTCTTCCCTCAACCTGAGTCGCCGTAGGAGCCCCTCAAAGCCCAGGAACCGAGGACGGAGGGAGGGTCACTCGAACAAGACCCAAGGCCAGCTCAGAAAAAGGCAGTCACTTTATTAAACATTAAATTAAAAAGCGCAAAGAATAAAATAAACAATGCTTAAATAAGACATGGGCAAATTCCAGCAACTTACTGTGAACGCTGTACCCAAACGTCTATGCTATCAATAATGCTAACAGCTTAACTTGGTCCTGTAATGGTTAATATTGCGAACAGGACAGGCAGATCTGTCCCAGCTGGTTAATGCAGTTTAATATCCTCCGGGAGGAGTTAAGAGTTCGTGCGGGAGGCAGGCAGCTCCTTGTGATTAAAGTCCTGGTCATCGGCGGGAGACGAGGGTTCTGCTGGAGACCGCCCCCTGAATCAGTCTCTCCGTGGTTCCCTCCCAGGGCCGTGCAGAGGCCGAGCTGGGGCTGATGAGGCGGAAGGGGAGAGGTGGTCTCATCTCCACGGGACGCGGTCGTGCTGGGCTCTCCACTGGCTGCGGTGAAGGGGGAGCGCGTCGAAACGCCGGCCCACGGCGCCGAGCTCGGACCCAAAGCTGGCAGGGCGGAGGTGAGGGGTGGGGGGGGGGTCGGGGAGGCACAGACACAGTCTGGAGGCGGACAAGTTCCGCTGATGGGACGGCGAGTGGAGAGACGCAGCTGGAGGGGGAAAGAGACGGGGTGAATGAGGAGAGAAGGGAGAAAGAGTGGAGAGAGAGAGAGAAAGAGAGAGGGAGAGGGAGTGAAGAGAGAGGGGAGAGAGGGGAGGGGGAAGAAAGAGAGAGAGGGGGTGAAGAGAGAGGGGAGAGAGGGGAGGGGGAAGAAAGAAAGAGACAGATAGAGTGAGTGGAGGGAGAGAAAGGGATGAGAGAGAGACAGACAAGGGGGCCAAAGAGGATGGAGGGGAGGGGAAATTGGGAGGGACAGGAGAGAGGGGAGAGGAGAGGAGAGGAGGGGGAGAGGAGAGAGGATAGGAGAGGGGGAGAGAGGAGAGAATGGGGAGAGAAGAGAGGAGAGGGGAGGGGGAGAGGGGGGGGAGAGAGGGGGGGAGAGAGGGGGGGAGAGAGGGGGAGAGAGAGGGGGAGAGAGGGGGAGAGAGGGGGAGAGAGGGGGAGAGAGGGGGGAGAGGGGGAGAGAGGGGGGAGAGGGGGGGGAGAGGGGGGAGAGGGGGGGAGAGAGGGGGGAGAGAGGGGGGGAGAGAGGGGGAGAGAAGGGAGAGGAGGGGGGAAAGAGGAGGGGGGAGAGAGGAGGGGGGAGAGAGGAGGGGGAGAAGATGGGGAGGAGGAGGAGGAGGGGGAGGAGGGGGAGGAGGGGGAGGAGGGGGAGGAGGGGGAGGAGGGGGAGGAGGGGGGAGAGAGGAGGGGGGAGAGAGGAGAGAGGCAGGAGGGGAGAGGAGGGGGAGAGGAGGGGGAGAGAGGAGAGAGGCAGGAGGGGAGAGGAGGGGGAGAGAGGAGGGGGAGAGAGGAGGGGGAGAGAGGAGGGGGAGAGAGGAGGGGGAGAGAGGAGGGGGAGGA
The DNA here is from genome assembly GCF_030028105.1 of Mobula birostris. Taxonomy (NCBI): domain Eukaryota; kingdom Metazoa; phylum Chordata; class Chondrichthyes; order Myliobatiformes; family Myliobatidae; genus Mobula; species Mobula birostris. The sequence continues at coordinate 13,177 of NW_027275506.1, read as the reverse complement.
GGGGGAGGAGGGGGAGGAGGGGGAGGAGGGGGAGAGAGGAGGGGGGAGAGAGGAGGGGGGAGAGAGGAGGGGGGAGAGAGGAGAGAGGCAGGAGGGGAGAGGAGGGGAGAGGAGGGGGAGAGGAGGGGGAGAGAGGAGAGAGGCAGGAGGGGAGAGGAGGGGAGAGAGGAGGGGGAGAAGAGGGGGGAGAAAGGGAGAAGAGGGGGGAGAAGAGGAGGAGGAGGGGAGGAGGGGGAGGAGGGGGAGGAGGGGGAGGAGGGGAGGAGGGGAGAGAGGAGAGAGGCAGGAGGAGAGAGGCAGGAGGGTGGTGGTGTCAGGGACTCGTGCAGCTAATCGATCAGGATGTGAGGGTCGGCTGAGTGGGAGGTGGGAGTTCCCGCACGGCCCCACCGCAACACCGGAGACCCTCAGTCCACGAGTCCAACACGCTCTGATGCTGCTCCATGGCGATCACCGTCTCTGCTTCTCACACCTGTGCACGGAAGAGCAAGATCCCACAGTGAAGGCGCGGGGTGACGAGGCTCCTGAACAGTTAACCCCCACACTGCCACCCTGTTAGCGTCCGCCCCATTTAACCCCTTCCTGCAAGGGCCCCCCCCGATACCCCATCTTGTCCCTGCCCCACTCACTCTCCCTCTTAGCACATTAACCCTTCTGCCCAATTAACTCCTTCCTGCATTATTAATCCTTTTTATACCTTTAGCAGCCACCTTCTAACCCCTACCTAAATTGTGGCCCATTAACCCTCTCCTGTTTAACCCTTCCATTAGTCCTTTCCCACTCCATTAGCCCTCTGCTTCCCCATTAAACCCTTCCCATTAACCCTTTGCTTGACCCCTCCTGCTAAATTAACCTCTTCCTATCCCATTATCCCATCAACCCCATTCTTCCCCTAACGCTCTCCCTCCACATTTACAATCCTCCCCGCTCCTGCTCCATTAACCCCTTCCTGTCCCATCAATGCACTCCAATGTTAACCCTCTCCTGCTGTGCAAACATTTCCATTAGCCCCTTCCTGCCCCATTAATAGCCATTTGTTAACCCTTTCCTTCAGCATGTCCCTCCCCTACTCTCCCAAGTTACTTCAGGTTGCTATTCAGGTTGGTGGTAATGAGGACAAGCTCCCACTACCTATTAAGTGCTCCCAATGGCGTGCACCTCAAATAACCTCTGACTACCAGGCCCAGCTCCCGGCCTTCACGTGTGGCTTAGCTACGAAGCCTGGTGGAACCGTTTCTCCAGACAGCAGAAGGGGCAAAGGCGGGTTACTGGTGCCTTAAAATCAGTCGCTCAGGGCAGATGGGGATTGTCTGTGGCGGCTAGCAGCTTGTCTAGGAGAAGGAAAACTCTGATCTTAAACCTCCACTGCCTTGCGACTATACCCACTCATGGGGAAGGCCTCGGGAGTAAACCCTGAGGGAAAAATCCGGAGCTGGAGTCCATGAGGCAGCCCTGCGTTGAGTTCAACGCTGACTGGCAACTCCTGGTGCCAAACTGTATTGGTCTCTGCCGTTCCTTTGGGTTCATCAGATGCGTGGGGAGGGGGAGCCTGCTACATGGGCGACAGCTTGCTCTCCGTATTGTCCTGCCCGGGCTCGAGTGTCTAGACAGCTGGGATGTAACATCCATGGTCGACGCTGACCAATGAGGCCTCAGAACAGCACGCCCCCTCTAACCCTTCCACTCCAGGTTTACAGCCCTCCTGCTACCCCTCCCCTGCCCCATTAGTCCCCCCCCGGCCACCCACCCACCTGCACGTGTGCTCATTCAGCTCCTGCCCGCGGTCCCGGCACTTGCGGTGGGAGAGCCGACACTTGCAGTCGCAGGTCAGGGGGTTCTGCTCAAAGTGGTGTCGCCTCTTCGTAGAACAGGGTCTGCAAGGTGTCCTGGGGGGTGGGGGGAGAGAGAGAGAGAGAGAGAGAGAGACAGAGGGCAGTCAGTGAGGGGTGGGGAGGGAAAACGGCCCGCCATCGTACTGTGTGTGGTCAGGTGGTGGATTCATCAACTGGCCGTGGTCCTTCCCCCTCCCCACCCTTCAGAGATAGGGATCCCTCACCCCCACCTCATGAGGACCCACCACCGTGAGGGGGAAATCACTCCCCAACATAGAGAGAGGGGAGGCTCCCTCAAGCCCAGATATGGGGCCTTCCTCACGACCTTCCCACAGTGAGGGGAGGCTCCCTCACCCACCTGTCTGAGTGGAGGGAATCTCCCGCACTCGCCACCCACACCCTGAGAGGGGCGTCCCTCGCCACACTCACACCCCCACCCACCCCCTGTTCTTCCACTCGGGGAAGGGTAGATCCCTCACTGTCACTTGACAGAGGAAGCTCCCTCGTCCAGGCAGGCGAACTCCTTTACCCTCTACTCTGAGGGGAAGCTCCCTCATGACCATGCTGAGGAAGCCCCCTCATTTTTCTCCACCCCCCCCAACTCTGAAGGGGGGGCTCCTTCGCTCCAGGTTTGGACAGACCCACCACCACCCCGGGCAGTCGATGAACCCAACAGCCGACACCACCGGAGGCACAGCGCGCAGCCAGAAAGCCAGAGACCTGGCACTAGGATCCTGGGGAGGAGGGCAGCCAGCCACCGCCACGCAGAGACACCAGCACCCGAAGAGCTCAGAGTGGGGGGGGGGGCACAAGCACGGGGCAGAGGTAGCGGGACAGGAAGTGGGGAGGGGGAAAGGAGGGATGAGGGAGTTTGTTGGGAAGAGTTGCACATCGGGGAAAGTTGAGGGAGAGTGGGGAAGGGCAGAGGGAGAAGGGAAGGGGGGCCCGGTTGCGGGAGAGGAGCTTGTAGGGATGGAGGAGCGAGTGATAGGTTGGAGAAAGTAGAGGGAGGGGGAGAAGGGGAGGGGAGAGTGGGTGGGGGGGGAAGGGAGGGGAGAGAAGGGGAGGGGAGAGTGGGTCGGGAGGGGAGGGAGGGCAGAGAAGGGGAGGGGAGAGTGGTGGGGAGGGGAGGAAGGTGAGGGCAGAGAAGGGGAGGGGATTGTGGTGGCAGAGGGGAGGAAGGTGAGTGCAGAGAAGGGGAGGGGAGAGTGGGTGGGGGAAGGGAGGGAGGGTGGAGAAGGAGAACGAAGAGGGAATATATTGGAGGTAGGAGAGGGAAGAGAGGGGCAGGGGGGATGAGGGGAGGGTGCAAGGGCAGAGAAGAGAGGGTTGAGGGTGGGGGAAGGGACGGGAGAGGGAGTTTGGGGGAAGGGATGGGTACTTGGTCGGGGGAAGGAGAGGGAAGCAGGGTTAAGGGAAGTGGGCAGAGAGGTCAGGGGGAAGGGGAGGAAGGATGGAGTCAGTCCCCTGCTGTCTCCACACACACACACGCACACGTACGGGTGTGCCGATGCCATTTTCCGGGTTTTTTTCCGATGTCCTCTACCCGTCTTTCGTCGGGAATGTTCTACTCTGCAAGAGAAATATTACAACTCCAGCATTTGGGCAGGACAGGGGCTGGGATGGGGTGGGGCTGAGCCGGGGTATCCCGCCCCCTGACCTTGGGAAGGGCGTAGGATAAACGCGGCTCCATCCGCCCCCTTCCTGACATCCTCGATTTGGTGTTGGCAGGGAGTCTCCCTGGCTTCCCTTCCCCCCGCACCGCCCCCCTGGGGTGGGTCCCACGGCCCGTTATTCCTCTGGCCCCCTCCCTGCCAAAGCCCTTCCAGTGAAATGACAACCTTCCCCAGAGAAAAGAGAACAGCTGATGCAGTTACAACGAAGGCAATACCAGACATCCCACCTCTCCCAGAAGTTCCGGGAGTCTCCTGCAAATTGATGGTGCTACCTCTCTGAAATGAGTTTTTGCAGGGTGGGACGCCTGCAAGGCAGCGGCAACGTTCCATGAGGAATTTGAGGAGACGCGGTACGTCACCAAAGACTCGCGCAAATTTCTACAGCATTCTGACCGGCTGCCCCACCGCCCCACCCTCCGGGATGGAGGGGCCATTGGAGAGGATCAGGAGAAAGCTGCAACCTCGGCTACTGGCCTCCACCACCCTCGAGGCCGTATTCGAAAGGCGGTGCCTCAGAAAGGCGGTGTCCATCATTAAGGACCCCCATCATCCAGGACATGCCCTCTTCTCATTGCTACCATCAGGGAGGAGGTACAGGAGCCTGAAGGCCCACACTCAGTGATTCAGGAACAGCTTCTTCCCCTCTGCCATCCGACTTCTGAATGGACATTGAACCCATGAACACTACCTCAATACTCTTTTATTTCTGTTTTTGCATTACTTACTTTACCTTAACTATTTAAAGAGATATATACTTAATATAACTCAATTTTTCTTCTCTATATTTATTTATCATGTACCACATTGTACTGCAGGAAGCAAATTTCACGACATACGCCAATGGTATTAAACCTGAGTCTGACTTTGATTAACTGCTAGTAAACAGAATAATCTGGATTCAATTCCCACCGCCCCCCACAAATTACCAGTCCTATTTTATATAATTCTTTATAATTGTTGAACTGTTCATTACTAGCTTGTTTCTGGTAATATCATGGATTTTGTGTTGTGTGGGTGCTCCGCGGTCTGGAGGAACGTCGTCTCGTTTGGTTGTATACGTGAACAGGCAGATGACAATAGATTGGAACTTGCGCAGTGCCCTGGGGAGTATTGGAGGACGGAGGGACCTGGGGGAAACCATTTCCTCTGACCATATACCCAGCAGCCTCTGCGTGGGAAAACTCTCCCCCTCAGGGACCCTTTCAAATCTTTCCCCTCTCAGCTTAACCCTATGCCCTCTAGTTTTATTCCCCCCCCCCACTCTGGGGGAGGGAGAAACAAGAGAGCGACCACCCACCTCACCTATGATCTTCACGATATTGCAAGGTCACGTCCTTGCCCCCTACGCCTGAGGGAAAACTGTCCCAGCCGACCAAACTTCTCTCCAACGTTGCAATGAAAGCCACTTCCCTTCCACCACTTGCTTCTGCACTCTGAGAGAAGTAGTTGTTCCCCCTTCGGGCTCCCTTTAGGTATTTCACCTTTCACCCTTACCCTATGACCCCAGGTCCTAGTGTCACCCAACCTCAGTGGGGAAAAGCCTGCATACATTCACTCCATCAGTAGCCCTCATAATTTTGTATGCCTACATCAAATCTCCCTTCAATCTCCTGCAGTTCAGAGGAAAAAGTACGAACTTATTCAACTTTTTTATAAGTCCCGGCAACATCTCTCTGCGCTCTTTCAATCTTATTGACATCTTTCCTGTACGTAGGTGACCAGAACTGCAGACTACTCTCCAAATTAGGCCTCACCAACATCTTATACTATTTCAACGTAACATCCCAACTGTGTCTTCAGTACACCAACTTAATGACGGCCGTCGTGCCAAAAGCTCTCTGTTTTGGGCCAAACGCGGGCAAAAAGGCGCAAGCTTGGTTACGCAGGCCGCAAACACAGGAGATCCTGCAGACACACGACGCTGGAAATCCAGAGCAACGCACACACAGACACAAAACGCTGGAGGAACTCAGCAGGTCAGGCAGCGCCAATGGAGAGGAATGAACAGTCGACGTCTCAGGCCAGGGTCCTCCAACAGGACTGGAGAGGAAGGGAGGAAGAAACCAGAGGCTCCAAAATGTGACTGGGTTTAGATAAGTGGGTTGCCAGGGATTGGGATGGGCTGAAGAGCCAGCCCCCTTCTGCATAAATCTAGACTCAGTGGCCACTTTGTTAGGTGCTTCACGTACATCCTGTACCTAATAAAGTGGCCATTGAGTGCGGGTTCGTGGTCTTCCAGTCTCCGACGTGTTGTGCGTTCAGAGATGCTTCTCTGCACACCACCGGTATTTGAGTTACTGTCGGCCTCCCTTTCAGCTCAAACCGGTCTCCTCTGACCTCTCCCGCACTAACAAGGCACAGTGACCCGCAGACCTGTCACTTTTTGCACCACTCTCTGTGACCTCGAGAGACCGTCGTGCATGAAAATCCCAGGGGATCAGCAGTTTCTGAGATACTCAAACCACCCCATCTGGCACCAACAACCCTTCCATGGTTCAGGTCACAAGACCACACTTCTTCCCCCATGCCGATGTCTGGCCTGAGCAACAACTGAACCTCTTGCCCGTGCCGGCATGCTTCGAGTTTCTACCACGTGATTGACTGATTAGGTATTTGCATAAGCGAGCAGCTGTAGCCAACAGCGTGGCCGCTGAGTGTGTGGCGTGACATCTCGGCTCAGAAGAAATGGTGGAAGCTTTGAGTTTAGCAAAATAGAGGGCTATGGGTAATTTCTAAAGTAAGTACGTGTACGGCACAGCTTTGTGGGCCGAAGGGCCTGTATTGTGCTGTAGGTTTTCTGTGTTTCTATGTAATTGTGTTGATGGTGAATCTGGTGACTGGGCCTTCACCCATGTATAACCATACAACAATTACAGCACGGAATCAGGCCATCTCGGCCCTTCTAGTCCATGCCCAACTCTTACTCTCACCTAGTCCCACCGACCTGCACTCAGCCCATAACCCTCCATTCCTTTCCTGTCCGTATATCTATCCAATTTTACTTTAAACGACAACATCGAACCTGCCTCAACCACTTCTGCTGGAAGCTCGTTCCACACAGCTACCACTCTCTGAGTAAAGAAGTTCCCCCTCATGTTACCCCTAAACTTTTGCCCTTTAACTCCCAACTCATGTCCTCTTGTTTGAATCTCCCCCACTCTCAATGGAAAAAGCCAATCCACATCAACTCTATCAATCCCCCTCATAATTTTAAACACCTCTATCAAGTCCCCCCTCTGAACTGATAGAAAAAGTGGAAGAGACCACACAGACTGATCTCTGTCACTGGCATTATCTCCTGCCAACCCAGACACGCGTCCTCCCCCTGCCGTGCATGCCCAGAGGGTTTCTGCTGGACGACAAATCTTCTAACTATGTCGGGGACCACCTCACACAGCCCAAGCTTTACTGTCTGCAATACTCACAACACGCTGGAGGAACTCAGCAGGTCGGGCAGCATCCGTGGAAAGGATCGGTCGACGTTTCAAGGGTTCCGGCTCGAAACGTCGACCGATCTTTTCCACGGATGCTGTCCGACCTGCTGAGTTCCTCCAGCGCGTTGTGGGTGTTGCTTTGACCCCAGCGCCTGCAGAGTATTTTGGGCTTACTGTCTGCAATAATCCTTCATTGGCACTTGCTGGGGCGGCCCCCATCATTAAGGACCCCCCCCCCCACAACAACCAGGCCGTGCCTTGTTTTCATTGCTAACGTCAGGGAGGAGGTACAGGAGCCTGAAGGCACACACTCAAAGATTCAGGAACAACTTCTTCCCCTCTGCCAGCCAATTTCTGAATGGACATTGAACCCACGAACACTACCTCACTACTTTTTAAAAATTTCTATTTTTGCACGACTTATTTAATTAAACCTGCCTCTGACGTGCATCCCGGAGATCTAAGCTTGGGACACCTCCTGCATCCAGTGCACACTCAAACCTCTCCAATAAGTTGGATCAAACGGGGGGGGGGGGGGCGCATAATTTTAAGGTGACTGGAGAAAATATGGGGGGGCGGGGGAGGTCTGTCTGGAAGTAGGTTCCTCACGCAGAAAGTGGTATGAAGCACCCTTCTAGGTGCTGGGAGAGGCAGATACATCGGGAGCATTTAAGAAACTTTTAGAGGGACACTGGGATGACAGAAAAATGGGCTGCAGGGCCTGGACTGTTCTACAGAGATAACTGGGAGGGGTATATTCTGGGAATATTGTATTCAGCTCTGGTTGCCTCATCATGGGCAGGACGTGGAGACTTTAGACAGGGGGCAGAGGAGAGGCACCAGGGTGCTGCCTGGATTAACGAGCTTGTCTTTATGAGGATAGGTTGTGCTTTTCCCTTTGGAGCGAGGGACGAGGGGAGACTAGAGGTTCACCAAATGATAAGTGGCACGGGTCGAGTGGGCACCCAGAGACATTTCTTCTCCCCCGAGGCTAATACGAGGGGGACTAACTCTACGGCGATGGGGAGTGGGGAGAAATGTCCAGCGGTAAGTTCTTTATACAGAGAACAATGGGTGTGAGGAGCACCCTGCCGGGGTGGTGGTAAAGGCAGACACATTAGGGGCATTTAAGAAACTCTTAGATAGCAATCTACGTTGAGATAGAAGTCTATGTTGAGATAGAAATGTGATGATTCCATCATCACATCGATGATGGAAAAATGGAGGCCTATGTGGGAGGGAAGGGTTAGAATATCTTGGGGTAGGTTAAAGGGCCAGCACAACATTGTGGGCCGAAGGGCCTGTGTTGAGTTGTAAAGATCTAGAATGTGACTTATCTTCCACCAAGCCAGGGTTCCGGCTCCCATCGCTGACCTGTGACCCCGGGGTTCAGGTAGAACAAGGAAACGAGAAAGAGAAGAGGGAAGTTCGAGGTTTGGTGTGAGAGTGGGAATGAGAAAGGGGGGGGGAGAGGAAAGGTGGAAGATGGAGAGGAGGAGAGGAGGGGCAGGGACAGCTTGGCTCACCCTGTGTACAACGACCCGCCGTCTGCTGGCCGTGCGTGGAAGAGGATTGAGGGGAACTGTGCCGGCCCTCCGCAGCCCTGCCTCTCCCGCTGACCCGGCTGCAGGCAGGCTCCCGCCAGGGGGCTTCTGTGGGGAGACAAAAACACGGGGAGAGATGGAGAGGGAGAAAGAGAGAGATGGAAAGTGGAAGAGGAGGGATAGGGTGGAGATAGGGAGAGGGGTAGGGGAGCAAGGGGGAGAAGAGGATGAAGGGGAGGGGGAGGGGGAGAGGGAGGGTGGAGAGGGGAGGGAGAGGGGGAGGGGAGAGGGGGAGGGGGAGCGGGGAGAGGGGGAGGGGAGGGGGAGACAGGGGGAGAGGGAGAAGGGGAGAGAGGGGGAGAGGGGAGGGGAATGGGGGGCGAGGGGGGAGAGGGAGAGGGGAGAGAGGAGGAGAGAGAGGGAGAGGGGGAGAGAGGGGGGAGAGAGGGGGAGGGGTGAGAGGGGGAGAGAGAGGAGAGGGGAGAGAGGAGGGAGTGGGGGAGAGGAGGGGGGTGAGAGAGGAGGGAGGGATGAGGGGGGGAGAGAGGAGGGGAGAGGGGGGGAGAGAGGGAGAGAGAGAGGGGGAGGGGGGAGAGAGAGGAGAGGGGAGAGAGGAGGGAGTGGGGAGAGGAGGGGGGTGAGAGAGGGGGAGAGAGGAGGAGAGAGGGGGGAGAGAGGGGTAGAGGGAGAGAGAGAAAATCAGAGAGCAGCCATCTATGCCTGCAGCCCTGCGAAGGGAGTGATCACCCAGTTTCCGTGATTCCCGGGGAGTCAGGAGGAGGAAGGGCACGAGGGGGGGAACCAGGGCTGCTCACGTTCTGCCCGCTCTGCGGCATTTCAACACAAGACAACTGGAACGAGTGAGTGGGTCCAACTCCCAGTAACTCCCTCCCACCTTCAGACAACCTCGGCTTCAGAACCAGATGGCAAGTCACTAACCAGACCGGGACATTTGCAAGTCTTCTGTTAATGCTCATCCCGACACAGGCCGGTGGACAAGGATAGTTATTGCTGCAGAAAGGGTGCTTTACTCTGTATCTAACTAAACTAAATTAAAAGTTGTTGCCCCCAAAGTTTTATATGTGTTTTGCAACACCCATAAAATGCTGGAGGAACTCAGCAGGTCAGGCAGCATCTGTGGAAGGGAATAAACAGTCGATGTTTCAGGGCTAGAATCCTTCATAGGACTGAATCTTGCAAAATGGCTAAAAAGATCTTCTCTCCTATCAGATTCCTTCTTCTTCAGCCCTTTACCTCTCCCACCAATCACCTCCCAGCTTCTTACCTCATCCGCCATCTCCACCCAATCGTCTTCTCCCTCACCTGGCCTCACCTATCACCCGTCAGCTTGTAGTCCTCTCCCTTTTGCCCCCATCCCCATCTTCTCATAATGGCTTCATTCCCCCTTTCCTTTCCAGTCCTGAAGAGGGGTCTCAGCCTGAAACGCCAACAGTTCATTCCCCTCCATAGACGCTGCCCGACCTGCCGAGTTCCGACAGCGTTTTGTGTGTGTGTGCTGCTCTGTATTTGTATTTTTGACGTGTACTTTAATAGCTTCTCATAAAACAAAATCTAACAATAAAACGTTAATCCAGTGCCCACGGTTTCCAGAAAGATATTGGTGAGCCATGTGCTCTCTTGTTGGAATCAGTCATTGTTTTAATACTTCTTATAAGATATCAGTTGAATTAATGCAAGACTAAAGTCATAGCAACACACACAAAAATTGCTGGTGAACGCAGCAGGCCAGGCAGCATCTATAGGAGGAGGTACAGTCGACGTTTCGGGCCGAGACCCTTCGTCAAAACCTGCCAATAAGGGGGACGCTGTTGTAGTCTGGTGTACTGACCTCTACCTTGCCGAGGCACAGCGACAACTCGTGGATACCACCTCTTATTTACCCCTCAGGCATGACCCCACTAAGGACCCCTCTCCACTAAAATCATAGTTTTTTTTAAAACTGACATCATTTGTATTTTTAACAATTTTTATCTTTAACAGGCTCATTTGTCTCCACCTACTGGCAGGAGGCAGTACAGCAGTTATATATACCTTGGCATTTTCTGATTGGCTCAGTATGAGCACATGACACAAGTGTTTTAATTGTTTTCATTATGTAGCCTCTCACTTGGTTTATCTCTAGCTAAGGAATTTCTGTTATCTCTGCTACTCAGCTCCTCACTTCATTTCAAATGCTCTGTTTAATCTTCAAAATAAACAATCTTGAAGAGTCAAAGGTTCCTCGCTCATTCCCGAGCTCCTAAAAGAACCCAGGGATTGAAAATAACCCAAGATCCGACACCCTTGGAACTCGATTATCCCCTCGCATCCAGATGCTCCATCTTCCTCTGACTTCAGACCTGGTTTCATTTCTGACTGATTCTAGTTGAGATTGGTTCATCCCCTTGAAACAGTGACCGTGTCTCTCTCCCCGGAGATGCTGCCCGACCTGCTGAGTGTTCCTGGCCTTTCCTGGGTTCGTTTTAGGTAGAATTCAACTCAGTCAACCAAAATATACCCACCCTGAGCTAGTCTGGGGGATACGGGGCTGCCTAACCTTCTCCTATCTGTGAACCTGTCCAAATGTCCTTTTTAGGAACGTCACAACTGTACCTGCCTTGAAACTTCCACTGGCAGCTCGTTCCACAGACCCACCGAGACCCTTCCATCAGGACTGGAAAGGAAAGGCGGGGGTTGGGGGGGGAGGGGAGGAACCCAAAATAAGAAGGTGGGGAGGGGAAGAGTACAAGCTGGCGGGAGATCGGTGAGACCAGGTGAGGGGGATGTAAGAAACTGGGAGGTGATAGGTGGAAGGGGTGAAGGGCTGAAGAAGGCGGCATCTGATAGGGAGAGAGAAGATCTTTCCCATTGACTCTTTCCCGTCTCACCTTCAACCTCTGCCCTCCAATTCTGGTCTCCCCCGCCCTGGGGAAAAGACCCTTGGGGTAGCTAGTCGCCTCATCTGTGCATCTCATGGTTTTGTTAAAAGCTCTGTGAGGCCACCCAGCACTCTTACAAGAACAGCCAACGTCAGAGTACAGGCCCTTCAGCCCACAATGCTGTGCTGACCCTTTAACCTCAATCGAACCCCTCCCTCCATTTTTCTTTCATCCGAGAGCCTCTTGAACGTCCCAAATGTATCTGCCAGCCGCGTGTTGCACACAGCCACCACTCTCTGTGTAAAAACCTACCTCTGACATCAAACCTCCCCTCCCCATACTTTCCCCCAATCACCTTAAAGTTATGCCCTCTCATATTAGCCATTTCCACCCTGGGAAAAACAGTCCCAGGTCTATGTCCCCTCACCCATACCGAGTCACCTCTCATCCTCCTTCACCCCCAAAGAGAAAAGTCCCAGCTCACTTGACCTTGTCAGGCATGCTCTCTAACCCAGGCAGCATCCTGGTGAGTCTCCTCCGCCTCCTCTCTGAGACTTCCACATCCTTCCTGCAATGCGGTGACGAGAACCGGACACTATACTCCGAGCGCGGCCTGACCAGAGTTTTAAAGAGCTGCGTGGATAAGTTCACCCACCTCCAACACGGAACCTGTGGACTGGCTGTCAAGGGTCTGCACAGGCCCAGCCAGAGTCCTGATCCTAACCCGACTGAACATCCCCGGCAGGATCCCAAGTTTGCTGTCCCTCTCCCCAACAAACCTGGCACAGCCTGAGCAATTTTGCAAGGAGGAGTGGGCAAATCTTGCTCCATCACTTTGAGCAAAGCTAATAGCGACTTGTCCAAAAAGACTACTCGGCTGTAACAGCTGCAATCGAGTACCAATCAAAGGGGGATGAGTGCTTTGGAACTGCCGACATTTCAGTTATTGAACTTCTTGTCTTTCGTGCTTTACAGTTTCCCCTGGTTTTTTTTTGGGACTTTACAATGGAAACAGGAGCTTGTCATTCACAAATTTTAAAAATTCTCAGTTAAATTGATCAAAATCCCTGGTTGTAATACCTATTTATGTCAAAAAAGGGTTGGGGGCTGAATACTTTTACAAGGCACTGTCCATACTGTCAGAGTCATAGAGAAGTACGGCACAGAAACAGGCCCCTCGGCCCATCTAGTCCGTGCCAAACCCTTTAAGCTGCCTACTCCCATCGACCTGCACTGGGACCATCGCCCTCCAGACCCCTACCATCCATGTACCCATCCAAACTTCTCTTAAACATTGAACTCGAGCTCGCATTCGCCACTTGTGCTGGCAGCTCAGTCCACACTCTCACCACCCTCTGAGTGAAGAAGTTTCCCCTCATGTTCCCCTTAAACTTTTCACCCTTAACCCATGACCTCTGGTCGTCATCCCACCCAACCTCAGTGGAAAAAGCCCGCTTGTGTTTACCCAATCTATACCCCCTCATGATTTTGTGTACCTCTGTCAAATTTCCCCTCAATCTTCTATGTTCAAAGGAATGAAGTCCTAATCTATTCAAGCTTTCCTGCAGACCTGGCAATGACCCTGTAAGTTTTCTCTGCACTCTTTTACATCTTCCCAGTAGGTAGGTGAACTTTGAACGTTATCTTCTGACTCTTCAACTCAGTTCCGTGACGAATGAAGGCCAGCACGCCACATGCTCTCTGAACAACCCTCTCAGCTTGCACCATAGGTTTAGACTTAACATCATAAGATATAGGAGCAGAATTCGGCCATTCGGCCCAACGAGTCTGCTCTGCCATTTCATCATGGCC
>NW_027275505.1:0-57299 GCF_030028105.1 Mobula birostris | reverse complement strand
TGCACATAAAGACAAAAAAGTTGATTTCACAGTGAATAGAATGCTTTGACATAAAAGTAGTATACATTTCAATTGTACTCAAAAGTCCTGACTGCAAACCTAATGCAAACACATTTGGTTAACTTCCCAGATGAATATGACTAGGTTTAAAGTTGTATCATGCCTCAGTTCATCAAGACAAAAAAGTTACTTTCTCAGTACTACTATGCTCTGACATTAAGGAAGTACACATCTGAAGTTTACACCAAAGTACTTACTGCAAACTAATGGAAACACCTTAGGTTAACTTCCCACATGATTATGAGTAGTTTGAAAGTTGTTTCATGGCTGTACACATCAACACAAAAAAGTTGTTATCTCAGTGCATGCAATGCTTAGACAATACAAATAGTATACATTTCAATTTTACACCAAAGCATTTACTGCAGACCTAATGGAAACACCTTAGGTTAACTTTCCACATGATTATGAGTAGTTTGAAAGTTGTTTCATGGCTGTACACATAAAGACAAAAAAGTTGATTTCACGGTGAATAGAATGCTTTGACATAAAAGTAGTAAACATTTCAATTTTACAACAAAGTACTTACTGCAAACCTAATGGAAACACTTTAGGTTAACTTTCCACATGATTATGAGTAGTTTGAAAGTTGTTTCATGGCTGCACACATCAACACAAAAAAGTTGTAATCTCAGTGCATGCAATGCTTAGACAATACAAATAGTATACATTTCAATTTTACACCAAAGCACTTACTGCAAACCTAATGGAAACACCTTAGGTTAACTTCCCACATGATTCTGAGATGTCTGAAAGTTGTTTCATACCTGTGCACATAAAGACAAAAAAGTTGATTTCACAGTGAATAGAATGCTTTGACATAAAAGTAGTATACATTTCAATTTTACAACAAAGTACTTACTGCAAACCTAATGGAAACACTTTAGGTTAACTTTCCACATGATTATGAGCAGTTTGAAAGTTGTTTCATGGCTGTACACATCAACACAAAAAAGTTGTTGTCTCAGTGCATGCAATGCTTAGACAATACAAATAGTGTACATTTCAATTTTACACCAAAGCACTTACTGCAAACCTAATGGAAACACTTTAGGTTAACTTCCCACATGATTCTGAGATGTCTGAAAGTTGTTACATACCTGTGCACATAAAGACAAAAAAGTTGATTTCACAGTGAATAGAATGCATTGACATAAAAGTAGTATACATTTCAATTGTACTCAAAAGTCCTGACTGCAAACCTAATGCAAACACATTTGGTTAACTTCCCAGATGAATATGACTAGGTTTAAAGTTGTTTCATCCCTCAGTTCATCAAGACAGAAAAGTTACTTTCTCAGTACTACTATGCTCTGACATTAAGGAAGTACACATCTGAATTTTACACCAAAGTACTTACTGCAAACTAATGGAAACACCTTAGGTTAACTTCCCACATGATTATGAGTAGTTTGAAAGTTGTTTCATGGCTGTACACATCAACACAAAAAAGTTGTTATCTCAGTGCATGCAATGCTTAGACAATACAAATAGTATACATTTCAATTTTACACCAAAGCACTTACTGCAAACCTAATGGAAACAACTTAGATTAACTTCACACATGATTCTGAGATGTCTGAACGTTGTTTCATACCTGTGCACATCAAGACAAAAAAGTTGTTTTCTCAGTGCATGCAATGCTTTTACAATACAAATAGTATACATTTCAATTTTACTACAAAGCACTTACTGCAAACCTAATGGAAACACCTTAGGTTAACTTCCCACATGATTCTGAGATGTCTGAAAGTTGTTACATACCTGTGCACATAAAGACAAAAAAGTTGATTTCACAGTGAATAGAATGCTTTGACATAAAAGTAGTATACATTTCAAATGTACTCAAAAGTCCTGACTGCAAACCTAATGCAAACACATTTGGTTAACTTCCCAGATGAATATGACTAGGTTTAAAGTTGTTTCATGCCTCAGTTCATCAAGACAAAAAGTTACTTTCTCAGTACTACTATGCTCTGACATTAAGGAAGTACACATCTGAATTTTACACCAAAGTACTTACTGCAAACTAATGGAAACACCTTAGGTTAACTTCCCACATGATTATGAGTAGTTTGAAAGTTGTTTCATGGCTGTACACATCAACACAAAAAAGTTGTTATCTCAGTGCATGCAATGCTTAGACAATACAAATAGTATACATTTCAATTTTACACCAAAGCACTTACTGCAAACCTAATGGAAACAACTTAGATTAACTTCCCACATTATTCTGAGATGTCTGAAAGTTGTTTCATACCTGTGCACATCAAGACAAAAAAGTTGTTTTCTCAGTGCATGCAATGCTTTTACAATACAAATAGTATACATTTCAATTTTACACCAAAGCACTTACTGCAAACCTAATGGAAACACCTTAGGTTAACTTTCCACATGATTATGAGCAGTTTGAAAGTTGTTTCATGGCTGTACACATCAACAGAAAAAAGTTGTTATCTCAGTGAATGCAATGCTTAGACAATGCAAATGGTATACATTTCAATTTTACTACAAAGCACTTACTGCAAACCTAATGGAAACACCTTAGGTTAAATTCCCACATGATTCTGAGATGTCTGAAAGTTGTTACATACCTGTGCACATAAAGACAAAAAAGTTGATTTCACAGTGAATAGAATGCTTTGACATAAAAGTAGTATACATTTCAATTGTACTCAAAAGTCCTGACTGCAAACCTAATGCAAACACATTTGGTTAACTTCCCAGATGAATATGACTAGGTTTAAAGTTGTATCATGCCTCAGTTCATCAAGACAAAAAAGTTACTTTCTCAGTACTACTATGCTCTGACATTAAGGAAGTACACATCTGAAGTTTACACCAAAGTACTTACTGCAAACTAATGGAAACACCTTAGGTTAACTTCCCACATGATTATGAGTAGTTTGAAAGTTGTTTCATGGCTGTACACATCAACACAAAAAAGTTGTTATCTCAGTGCATGCAATGCTTAGACAATACAAATAGTATAAATTTCAATTTTACACCAAAGCATTTACTGCAGACCTAATGGAAACACCTTAGGTTAACTTTCCACATGATTATGAGTAGTTTGAAAGTTGTTTCATGGCTGTACACATAAAGACAAAAAAGTTGATTTCACGGTGAATAGAATGCTTTGACATAAAAGTAGTAAACATTTCAATTTTACAACAAAGTACTTACTGCAAACCTAATGGAAACACTTTAGGTTAACTTTCCACATGATTATGAGTAGTTTGAAAGTTGTTTCATGGCTGCACACATCAACACAAAAAAGTTGTAATCTCAGTGCATGCAATGCTTAGACAATACAAATAGTATACATTTCAATTTTACACCAAAGCACTTACTGCAAACCTAATGGAAACACTTTAGGTTAACTTCCCACATGATTCTGAGATGTCTGAAAGTTGTTTCATACCTGTGCACATAAAGACGAAAAAGGTTGATTTCACAGTGAATAGAAAGCTTTGACATAAAAGTAGTATACATTTCATTTGTACTCAAAAGTCCTGACTGCAAACCTAATGCAAACACATTTGGTTAACTTCCCAGATGAATATGACTAGGTTTAAAGTTGTTTCATTCCTCAGTTCATGAAGACAAAAAAGTTACTTTCTCAGTACTACTATGCTCTGACATTAAGGAAGTACACATCTGAATTTTACACCAAAGTGCTTACTGCAAACTAATGGAAACACCTTAGGTTAACTTCCCACATGATTATGAGTAGTTTGAATGTTGTTTCATGGCTGTACACATCAACACAAAATTTGTTATCTCAGTGCATGCAATGCTTAGACAATACAAATAGTATACATTTCAATTTTACACCAAAGCACTTACTGCAAACCTAATGGAAACACCTTAGGTTAACTTCCCACATGATTCTGAGATGTCTGAAAGTTGTTTCATACTTGTGCACATAAAGACAAAAAAGTTGATTTCACAGTGAATAGAATGCTTTGACATAAAGGTAGTATACATTTCAATTTTACAACAAAGTACTTACTGCAAACCTAATGGAAACACTTTAGGTTAACTTTCCACATGATTATGAGTAGTTTCAAAGTTGTTTCATGGCTGTACACATCAACACAAAAAAGTTGTTATCTCAGTGCATGCAATGCTTAGACAATACAAATAGTGTACATTTCAATTTTACACCAAAGCACTTACTGCAAACCTAATGGAAACACTTTAGGTTAACTTCCCACATGATTCTGAGATGTCTGAAAGTTGTTACATACCTGTGCACATAAAGACAAAAAAGTTGATTTCACAGTGAATAGAATGCTTTGACAAAAAAGTAGTATACATTTCAATTGTACTCAAAAGTCCTGACTGCAAACCTAATGCAAACACATTTGGTTTACTTCCCAGATGAATATGACTAGGTTTAAAGTTGTTTCATGCCTCAGTTCATCCAGACAAAAAAGTTACTTTCTCAGTACTACTATGCTCTGACATTAAGGAAGTACACATCTGAATTTTACACCAAAGTACTTACTGCAAACTAATGGAAACACTTTAGGTTAACTTTCCACATGATTATGAGTAGATTGAAAGTTGTTTCATGGCTGCACACATCAACACAAAAAAGTTGTAATCTCAGTGCATGCAATGCTTAGACAATACAAATAGTATACATTTCAATTTTACACCAAAGCACTTACTGCAAACCTAATGGAAACAACTTAGATTAACTTCACACATGATTCTGAGATGTCTGAAAGTTGTTTCATACCTGTGCACATCAAGACAAAAAAGTTGTTTTCTCAGTGCATGCAATGCTTTCACAATACAAATAGTATACATTTCAATTTTACACCAAAGCACTTACTGCAAACCTAATGGAAACACCTTAGGTTAACTTTCCACATGATTATGAGTAGTTTGAAAGTTGTTTCATGGCTGTACACATCAACAGAAAAAAGTTGTTATCTCAGTGAATGCAATGCTTAGACAATACAAATAGTATACATTTCAATTTTACTACAAAGCACTTACTGCAAACCTAATGGAAACACCTTAGGTTAACTTCCCACATGATTCTGAGATGTCTGAAAGTTGTTACATACCTGTGCACATAAAGACAAAAAAGTTGATTTCACAGTGAATAGAATGCTTTGACATAAAAGTAGTATACATTTCAAATGTACTCAAAAGTCCTGACTGCAAACCTAATGCAAACACATTTGGTTAACTTCCCAGATGAATATGACTAGGTTTAAAGTTGTTTCATGCCTCAGTTCATCAAGACAAAAAAGTTACTTTCTCAGTACTACTATGCTCTGACATTAAGGAAGTACACATCTGAATTTTACACCAAAGTACTTACTGCAAACTAATGGAAACACCTTAGGTTAACTTCCCACATGATTATGAGTAGTTTGAAAGTTGTTTCATGGCTGTACACATCAACACAAAAAAGTTGTTATCTCAGTGCATGCAATGCTTAGACAATACAAATAGTATACATTTCAATTTTACACCAAAGCACTTACTGCAAACCTAATGGAAACAACTTAGATTAACTTCCCACATTATTCTGAGATGTCTGAAAGTTGTTTCATACCTGTGCACATCAAGACAAAAAAGTTGTTTTCTCAGTGCATGCAATGCTTTTACAATACAAATAGTATACATTACAATTTTACACCAAAGCACTTACTGCAAACCTAATGGAAACACCTTAGGTTAACTTTCCACATGATTATGAGTAGTTTGAAAGTTGTTTCATGGCTGTACACATCAACAGAAAAAAGTTGTTATCTCAGTGAATGCAATGCTTAGACAATACAAATAGTATACATTTCAATTTTACTACAAAGCACTTACTGCAAACCTAATGGAAACACCTTAGGTTAACTTCCCACATGATTCTGAGATGTCTGAAAGTCGTTACATACCTGTGCACATAAAGACAAAAAAGTTGATTTCACAGTGAATAGAATGCTTTGACATAAAAGTAGTATACATTTCAAATGTACTCAAAAGTCCTGACTGCAAACCTAATGCAAACACATTTGGTTAACTTCCCAGATGAATATGACTAGGTTTAAAGTTGTTTCATGCCTCAGTTCATCAAGACAAAAAAGTTACTTTCTCAGTACTACTATGCTCTGACATTAAGGAAGTACACATCTGAATGTTACACCAAAGTACTTACTGCAAACTAATGGAAACACCTTAGGTTAACTTCCCACATGATTATGAGTAGTTTGAAAGTTGTTTCATGGCTGTACACATCAACACAAAAAAGTTGTTATCTCAGTGCATGCAATGCTTAGACAATACAAATAGTATACATTTCAATTTTACACCAAAGTACTTACTGCAAACCTAATGGAAACAACTTAGATTAACTTCCCACATTATTCTGAGATGTCTGAAAGTTGTTTCATACCTGTGCACATCAAGACAAAAAAGTTGTTTTCTCAGTGCATGCAATGCTTTTACAATACAAATAGTATACATTACAATTTTACACCAAAGCACTTACTGCAAACCTAATGGAAACACCTTAGGTTAACTTTCCACATGATTATGAGTAGTTTGAAAGTTGTTTCATGGCTGTACACATCAACAGAAAAAAGTTGTTATCTCAGTGAATGCAATGCTTAGACAATACAAATAGTATACATTTCAATTTTACTACAAAGCACTTACTGCAAACCTAATGGAAACACCTTAGGTTAAATTCCCACATGATTCTGAGATGTCTGAAAGTTGTTACATACCTGTGCACATAAAGACAAAAAAGTTGATTTCACAGTGAATAGAATGCTTTGACATAAAAGTAGTATACATTTCAATTGTACTCAAAAGTCCTGACTGCAAACCTAATGCAAACACATTTGGTTAACTTCCCAGATGAATATGACGAGGTTTAAAGTTGTTTCATGCCTTAGTTCATCAAGACAAAAAAGTTACTTTCTGAGTACTACTATGCTCTGACATTAAGGAAGTACACATCTGAATTTTACACCAAAGTACTTACTGCAAACTAATGGAAACACCTTAGGTTAACTTCACACATGATTCTGAGATGTCTGAAACTTGTTTCATACCTGTGCACATCAAGACAAAAAAGTTGTTTTCTCAGTGCATGCAATGCTTTTACAATACAAATAGTATACATTTCAATTTTACACCAAGGCACTTACTGCAAACCTAATGGAAACAACTTAGATTAACTTCCCACATGATTCTGAGATGTCTGAAACTTGTTTCATACCTGTGCACATCAAGACAAAAAAGTTGTTTTCTCAGTGCATGCAATGCTTTTACAATACAAATAGTATACATTTCAATTTTACACCAAAGCACTTACTGCAGACCTAATGGAAACACCTTAGGTTAACTTTCCACATGATTTTGAGTAGTTTGAAAGTGGTTTCATGGCTGTACACATCAACAGAAAAAAGTTGTTATCTCAGTCAATGCAATGCTTAGACAATACAAATAGTATACATTTCAATTTTACTACAAAGCACTTACTGCAAACGTAATGGAAACACCTTAGGTTAACTTCCCACATGATTCTGAGATGTCTGAAAGTTGTTTCATACCTGTACACATAAAGACAAAAAAGTTGATTTCACGGTGAATAGAATGCTTTGACATAAAAGTAGTATACATTTCAATTCTACAACAAACTACTTACTGCAAACCTAATGGAAACACTTTAGGTTAACTTTCCACATGATTATGAGTAGTTTGAAAGTTGTTTCATGGCTGCACACATCAACACAAAAAAGTTGTAATCTCAGTGCATGCAATGCTTAGACAATAAAAATAGTATACATTTCAATTTTACACCAAAACACTTACTGCAAACCTAATGGAAACACTTTAGGTTAACTTCTCACATGATTCTGAGATGTCTGAAAGTTGTTTCATACCTGTGCACATAAAGACAAAAAAGTTGATTTCTCAGTGTATGCAATGCTTTTACAATACAAATAGTATACATTTCAATTTTACACCAGAGCACTTACTGCAAACCTAATGGAAACACCTTAGGTTAACTTTCCACATGATTATGAGTAGTTTGAAAGTTTTTTCATGGCTGTACACATCAACACAAAAAAGTTGTTATCGCAGTGCATGCAATGCTTAGACAATACAAATAGTATACATTTCAATTTTACACCAAAGCACTTACTGCAAACCTAAAGGAAACTACTTAGATTAACTTCCCACATGATTCTGCGATGTCTGAAAGTTGTTTCATACCTGTGCACATAAAGACAAAAAAGTTGATTTCTCAGTGAATAGAATGCTTTTACATAAAAGTAGTTTCCATTTCAATTGTACTCAAAAGTCCTGACTGCAAACCTAATGGAAACACCTTTGGTTTACATTCCCACATGAGTATGAGTAGGTTTAAAGTTGTTTCATGCCTCACTTCATCAAGACAAAAAAGTTACTTTTCAGTGCTACTATGCTCTGACATTAAGGTAGTATACATCTCAATTTTACACCAAAGTACTTACTGCAAACCTAATGGAAACACCTAAGGTTAACTTTCCACATGATTATGAGTAGTTTGAAAGTTGTTTCATGGCTGTACACATCAACACAAAAAAGTTGTTATCTCAGAGCATGCAATGCTTTTACAATACAAATAGTATACATTTCAATTTTACACCAAAGCACTTACTGCAAACCTAATGGAAACAACTTAGATTAACTTCCCACATGATTCTGAGATGTCTGAAAGTTGTTTCATACCTGTGCACATCAAGACAAAAAAGTTGTTTTCTCAGTGCATGCAATGCTTTTACAATACAAATAGTATACATTTCAATTTTACACCAAGGCACTTACTGCAAACCTAATGGAAACAACTTAGATTAACTTCCCACATGATTCTGAGATGTCTGAAACTTGTTTCATACCTGTTCACATCAAGACAAAAAAGTTGTTTTCTCAGTGCATGCAATGCTTTTACAATACAAATAGTATACATTTCAATTTTACACCAAAGCACTTACTGCAGACCTAATGGAAACACCTTAGGTTAACTTTCCACATGATTTTGAGTAGTTTGAAAGTGGTTTCATGGCTGTACACATCAACAGAAAAAAGTTGTTATCTCAGTCAATGCAATGCTTAGACAATACAAATAGTATACATTTCAATTTTACTACAAAGCACTTACTGCAAACCTAATGGAAACACCTTAGGTTAAATTCCCACATGATTCTGAGATGTCTGAAAGTTGTTACATACCTGTGCACATAAAGACAAAAAAGTTGATTTCACAGTGAATAGAATGCTTTGACATAAAAGTAGTATACATTTCAATTGTACTCAAAAGTCCTGACTGCAAACCTAATGCAAACACATTTGGTTAACTTCCCAGATGAATATGACTAGGTTTAAAGTTGTATCATGCCTCAGTTCATCAAGACAAAAAAGTTACTTTCTCAGTACTACTATGCTCTGACATTAAGGAAGTACACATCTGAAGTTTACACCAAAGTACTTACTGCAAACTAATGGAAACACCTTAGGTTAACTTCCCACATGATTATGAGTAGTTTGAAAGTTGTTTCATGGCTGTACACATCAACACAAAAAAGTTGTTATCTCAGTGCATGCAATGCTTAGACAATACAAATAGTATACATTTCAATTTTACACCAAAGCATTTACTGCAGACCTAATGGAAACACCTTAGGTTAACTTTCCACATGATTATGAGTAGTTTGAAAGTTGTTTCATGGCTGTACACATAAAGACAAAAAAGTTGATTTCACGGTGAATAGAATGCTTTGACATAAAAGTAGTAAACATTTCAATTTTACAACAAAGTACTTACTGCAAACCTAATGGAAACACTTTAGGTTAACTTTCCACATGATTATGAGTAGTTTGAAAGTTGTTTCATGGCTGCACACATCAACACAAAAAAGTTGTAATCTCAGTGCATGCAATGCTTAGACAATACAAATAGTATACATTTCAATTTTACACCAAAGCACTTACTGCAAACCTAATGGAAACACTTTAGGTTAACTTCCCACATGATTCTGAGATGTCTGAAAGTTGTTTCATACCTGTGCACATAAAGACGAAAAAGTTGATTTCACAGTGAATAGAAAGCTTTGACATAAAAGTAGTATACATTTCATTTGTACTCAAAAGTCCTGACTGCAAACCTAATGCAAACACATTTGGTTAACTTCCCAGATGAATATGACTAGGTTTAAAGTTGTTTCATTCCTCAGTTCATGAAGACAAAAAAGTTACTTTCTCAGTACTACTATGCTCTGACATTAAGGAAGTACACATCTGAATTTTACACCAAAGTGCTTACTGCAAACTAATGGAAACACCTTAGGTTAACTTCCCACATGATTATGAGTAGTTTGAATGTTGTTTCATGGCTGTACACATCAACACAAAATTTGTTATCTCAGTGCATGCAATGCTTAGACAATACAAATAGTATACATTTCAATTTTACACCAAAGCACTTACTGCAAACCTAATGGAAACACCTTAGGTTAACTTCCCACATGATTCTGAGATGTCTGAAAGTTGTTTCATACTTGTGCACATAAAGACAAAAAAGTTGATTTCACAGTGAATAGAATGCTTTGACATAAAGGTAGTATACATTTCAATTTTACAACAAAGTACTTACTGCAAACCTAATGGAAACACTTTAGGTTAACTTTCCACATGATTATGAGTAGTTTCAAAGTTGTTTCATGGCTGTACACATCAACACAAAAAAGTTGTTATCTCAGTGCATGCAATGCTTAGACAATACAAATAGTGTACATTTCAATTTTACACCAAAGCACTTACTGCAAACCTAATGGAAACACTTTAGGTTAACTTCCCACATGATTCTGAGATGTCTGAAAGTTGTTACATACCTGTGCACATAAAGACAAAAAAGTTGATTTCACAGTGAATAGAATGCTTTGACAAAAAAGTAGTATACATTTCAATTGTACTCAAAAGTCCTGACTGCAAACCTAATGCAAACACATTTGGTTTACTTCCCAGATGAATATGACTAGGTTTAAAGTTGTTTCATGCCTCAGTTCATCCAGACAAAAAAGTTACTTTCTCAGTACTACTATGCTCTGACATTAAGGAAGTACACATCTGAATTTTACACCAAAGTACTTACTGCAAACTAATGGAAACACTTTAGGTTAACTTTCCACATGATTATGAGTAGATTGAAAGTTGTTTCATGGCTGCACACATCAACACAAAAAAGTTGTAATCTCAGTGCATGCAATGCTTAGACAATACAAATAGTATACATTTCAATTTTACACCAAAGCACTTACTGCAAACCTAATGGAAACAACTTAGATTAACTTCACACATGATTCTGAGATGTCTGAAAGTTGTTTCATACCTGTGCACATCAAGACAAAAAAGTTGTTTTCTCAGTGCATGCAATGCTTTCACAATACAAATAGTATACATTTCAATTTTACACCAAAGCACTTACTGCAAACCTAATGGAAACACCTTAGGTTAACTTTCCACATGATTATGAGTAGTTTGAAAGTTGTTTCATGGCTGTACACATCAACAGAAAAAAGTTGTTATCTCAGTGAATGCAATGCTTAGACAATACAAATAGTATACATTTCAATTTTACTACAAAGCACTTACTGCAAACGTAATGGAAACACCTTAGGTTAACTTCCCACATGATTCTGAGATGTCTGAAAGTTGTTTCATACCTGTACACATAAAGACAAAAAAGTTGATTTCACGGTGAATAGAATGCTTTGACATAAAAGTAGTATACATTTCAATTCTACAACAAACTACTTACTGCAAACCTAATGGAAACACTTTAGGTTAACTTTCCACATGATTATGAGTAGTTTGAAAGTTGTTTCATGGCTGCACACATCAACACAAAAAAGTTGTAATCTCAGTGCATGCAATGCTTAGACAATAAAAATAGTATACATTTCAATTTTACACCAAAACACTTACTGCAAACCTAATGGAAACACTTTAGGTTAACTTCTCACATGATTCTGAGATGTCTGAAAGTTGTTTCATACCTGTGCACATAAAGACAAAAAAGTTGATTTCTCAGTGTATGCAATGCTTTTACAATACAAATAGTATACATTTCAATTTTACACCAGAGCACTTACTGCAAACCTAATGGAAACACCTTAGGTTAACTTTCCACATGATTATGAGTAGTTTGAAAGTTTTTTCATGGCTGTACACATCAACACAAAAAAGTTGTTATCGCAGTGCATGCAATGCTTAGACAATACAAATAGTATACATTTCAATTTTACACCAAAGCACTTACTGCAAACCTAAAGGAAACTACTTAGATTAACTTCCCACATGATTCTGCGATGTCTGAAAGTTGTTTCATACCTGTGCACATAAAGACAAAAAAGTTGATTTCTCAGTGAATAGAATGCTTTTACATAAAAGTAGTTTCCATTTCAATTGTACTCAAAAGTCCTGACTGCAAACCTAATGGAAACACCTTTGGTTTACATTCCCACATGAGTATGAGTAGGTTTAAAGTTGTTTCATGCCTCACTTCATCAAGACAAAAAAGTTACTTTTCAGTGCTACTATGCTCTGACATTAAGGTAGTATACATCTCAATTTTACACCAAAGTACTTACTGCAAACCTAATGGAAACACCTAAGGTTAACTTTCCACATGATTATGAGTAGTTTGAAAGTTGTTTCATGGCTGTACACATCAACACAAAAAAGTTGTTATCTCAGAGCATGCAATGCTTTTACAATACAAATAGTATACATTTCAATTTTACACCAAAGCACTTACTGCAAACCTAATGGAAACAACTTAGATTAACTTCCCACATGATTCTGAGATGTCTGAAAGTTGTTTCATACCTGTGCACATCAAGACAAAAAAGTTGTTTTCTCAGTGCATGCAATGCTTTTACAATACAAATAGTATACATTTCAATTTTACACCAAGGCACTTACTGCAAACCTAATGGAAACAACTTAGATTAACTTCCCACATGATTCTGAGATGTCTGAAACTTGTTTCATACCTGTTCACATCAAGACAAAAAAGTTGTTTTCTCAGTGCATGCAATGCTTTTACAATACAAATAGTATACATTTCAATTTTACACCAAAGCACTTACTGCAGACCTAATGGAAACACCTTAGGTTAACTTTCCACATGATTTTGAGTAGTTTGAAAGTGGTTTCATGGCTGTACACATCAACAGAAAAAAGTTGTTATCTCAGTCAATGCAATGCTTAGACAATACAAATAGTATACATTTCAATTTTACTACAAAGCACTTACTGCAAACCTAATGGAAACACCTTAGGTTAAATTCCCACATGATTCTGAGATGTCTGAAAGTTGTTACATACCTGTGCACATAAAGACAAAAAAGTTGATTTCACAGTGAATAGAATGCTTTGACATAAAAGTAGTATACATTTCAATTGTACTCAAAAGTCCTGACTGCAAACCTAATGCAAACACATTTGGTTAACTTCCCAGATGAATATGACTAGGTTTAAAGTTGTATCATGCCTCAGTTCATCAAGACAAAAAAGTTACTTTCTCAGTACTACTATGCTCTGACATTAAGGAAGTACACATCTGAAGTTTACACCAAAGTACTTACTGCAAACTAATGGAAACACCTTAGGTTAACTTCCCACATGATTATGAGTAGTTTGAAAGTTGTTTCATGGCTGTACACATCAACACAAAAAAGTTGTTATCTCAGTGCATGCAATGCTTAGACAATACAAATAGTATACATTTCAATTTTACACCAAAGCATTTACTGCAGACCTAATGGAAACACCTTAGGTTAACTTTCCACATGATTCTGAGATGTCTGAAAGTTGTTTCATACTTGTGCACATAAAGACAAAAAAGTTGATTTCACAGTGAATAGAATGCTTTGACATAAAGGTAGTATACATTTCAATTTTACAACAAAGTACTTACTGCAAACCTAATGGAAACACTTTAGGTTAACTTTCCACATGATTATGAGTAGTTTCAAAGTTGTTTCATGGCTGTACACATCAACACAAAAAAGTTGTTATCTCAGTGCATGCAATGCTTAGACAATACAAATAGTGTACATTTCAATTTTACACCAAAGCACTTACTGCAAACCTAATGGAAACACTTTAGGTTAACTTCCCACATGATTCTGAGATGTCTGAAAGTTGTTACATACCTGTGCACATAAAGACAAAAAAGTTGATTTCACAGTGAATAGAATGCTTTGACAAAAAAGTAGTATACATTTCAATTGTACTCAAAAGTCCTGACTGCAAACCTAATGCAAACACATTTGGTTTACTTCCCAGATGAATATGACTAGGTTTAAAGTTGTTTCATGCCTCAGTTCATCCAGACAAAAAAGTTACTTTCTCAGTACTACTATGCTCTGACATTAAGGAAGTACACATCTGAATTTTACACCAAAGTACTTACTGCAAACTAATGGAAACACTTTAGGTTAACTTTCCACATGATTATGAGTAGATTGAAAGTTGTTTCATGGCTGCACACATCAACACAAAAAAGTTGTAATCTCAGTGCATGCAATGCTTAGACAATACAAATAGTATACATTTCAATTTTACACCAAAGCACTTACTGCAAACCTAATGGAAACAACTTAGATTAACTTCACACATGATTCTGAGATGTCTGAAAGTTGTTTCATACCTGTGCACATCAAGACAAAAAAGTTGTTTTCTCAGTGCATGCAATGCTTTCACAATACAAATAGTATACATTTCAATTTTACACCAAAGCACTTACTGCAAACCTAATGGAAACACCTTAGGTTAACTTTCCACATGATTATGAGTAGTTTGAAAGTTGTTTCATGGCTGTACACATCAACAGAAAAAAGTTGTTATCTCAGTGAATGCAATGCTTAGACAATACAAATAGTATACATTTCAATTTTACTACAAAGCACTTACTGCAAACCTAATGGAAACACCTTAGGTTAACTTCCCACATGATTCTGAGATGTCTGAAAGTTGTTACATACCTGTGCACATAAAGACAAAAAAGTTGATTTCACAGTGAATAGAATGCTTTGACATAAAAGTAGTATACATTTCAAATGTACTCAAAAGTCCTGACTGCAAACCTAATGCAAACACATTTGGTTAACTTCCCAGATGAATATGACTAGGTTGAAAGTTGTTTCATGCCTCAGTTCATCAAGACAAAAAAGTTACTTTCTCAGTACTACTATGCTCTGACATTAAGGAAGTACACATCTGAATTTTACACCAAAGTACTTACTGCAAACTAATGGAAACACCTTAGGTTAACTTCCCACATGATTATGAGTAGTTTGAAAGTTGTTTCATGGCTGTACACATCAACACAAAAAAGTTGTTATCTCAGTGCATGCAATGCTTAGACAATACAAATAGTATACATTTCAATTTTACACCAAAGCACTTACTGCAAACCTAATGGAAACAACTTAGATTAACTTCCCACATTATTCTGAGATGTCTGAAAGTTGTTTCATACCTGTGCACATCAAGACAAAAAAGTTGTTTTCTCAGTGCATGCAATGCTTTTACAATACAAATAGTATACATTACAATTTTACACCAAAGCACTTACTGCAAACCTAATGGAAACACCTTAGGTTAACTTTCCACATGATTATGAGTAGTTTGAAAGTTGTTTCATGGCTGTACACATCAACAGAAAAAAGTTGTTATCTCAGTGAATGCAATGCTTAGACAATACAAATAGTATACATTTCAATTTTACTACAAAGCACTTACTGCAAACCTAATGGAAACACCTTAGGTTAACTTCCCACATGATTCTGAGATGTCTGAAAGTCGTTACATACCTGTGCACATAAAGACAAAAAAGTTGATTTCACAGTGAATAGAATGCTTTGACATAAAAGTAGTATACATTTCAAATGTACTCAAAAGTCCTGACTGCAAACCTAATGCAAACACATTTGGTTAACTTCCCAGATGAATATGACTAGGTTTAAAGTTGTTTCATGCCTCAGTTCATCAAGACAAAAAAGTTACTTTCTCAGTACTACTATGCTCTGACATTAAGGAAGTACACATCTGAATTTTACACCAAAGTACTTACTGCAAACTAATGGAAACACCTTAGGTTAACTTCCCACATGATTATGAGTAGTTTGAAAGTTGTTTCATGGCTGTACACATCAACACAAAAAAGTTGTTATCTCAGTGCATGCAATGCTTAGACAATACAAATAGTATACATTTCAATTTTACACCAAAGTACTTACTGCAAACCTAATGGAAACAACTTAGATTAACTTCCCACATTATTCTGAGATGTCTGAAAGTTGTTTCATACCTGTGCACATCAAGACAAAAAAGTTGTTTTCTCAGTGCATGCAATGCTTTTACAATACAAATAGTATACATTACAATTTTACACCAAAGCACTTACTGCAAACCTAATGGAAACACCTTAGGTTAACTTTCCACATGATTATGAGTAGTTTGAAAGTTGTTTCATGGCTGTACACATCAACAGAAAAAAGTTGTTATCTCAGTGAATGCAATGCTTAGACAATACAAATAGTATACATTTCAATTTTACTACAAAGCACTTACTGCAAACCTAATGGAAACACCTTAGGTTAAATTCCCACATGATTCTGAGATGTCTGAAAGTTGTTACATACCTGTGCACATAAAGATAAAAAAGGTGATTTCACAGTGAATAGAATGCTTTGACATAAAAGTAGTATACATTTCAATTGTACTCAAAAGTCCTGACTGCAAACCTAATGCAAACACATTTGGTTAACTTCCCAGATGAATATGACGAGGTTTAAAGTTGTTTCATGCCTTAGTTCATCAAGACAAAAAAGTTACTTTCTGAGTACTACTATGCTCTGACATTAAGGAAGTACACATCTGAATTTTACACCAAAGTACTTACTGCAAACTAATGGAAACACCTTAGGTTAACTTCACACATGATTCTGAGATGTCTGAAACTTGTTTCATACCTGTGCACATCAAGACAAAAAAGTTGTTTTCTCAGTGCATGCAATGCTTTTACAATACAAATAGTATACATTTCAATTTTACACCAAGGCACTTACTGCAAACCTAATGGAAACAACTTAGATTAACTTCCCACATGATTCTGAGATGTCTGAAACTTGTTTCATACCTGTGCACATCAAGACAAAAAAGTTGTTTTCTCAGTGCATGCAATGCTTTTACAATACAAATAGTATACATTTCAATTTTACACCAAAGCACTTACTGCAGACCTAATGGAAACACCTTAGGTTAACTTTCCACATGATTTTGAGTAGTTTGAAAGTGGTTTCATGGCTGTACACATCAACAGAAAAAAGTTGTTATCTCAGTCAATGCAATGCTTAGACAATACAAATAGTATACATTTCAATTTTACTCCAAAGCACTTACTGCAAACGTAATGGAAACACCTTAGGTTAACTTCCCACATGATTCTGAGATGTCTGAAAGTTGTTTCATACCTGTACACATAAAGACAAAAAAGTTGATTTCACGGTGAATAGAATGCTTTGACATAAAAGTAGTATACATTTCAATTCTACAACAAACTACTTACTGCAAACCTAATGGAAACACTTTAGGTTAACTTTCCACATGATTATGAGTAGTTTGAAAGTTGTTTCATGGCTGCACACATCAACACAAAAAAGTTGTAATCTCAGTGCATGCAATGCTTAGACAATAAAAATAGTATACATTTCAATTTTACACCAAAACACTTACTGCAAACCTAATGGAAACACTTTAGGTTAACTTCTCACATGATTCTGAGATGTCTGAAAGTTGTTTCATACCTGTGCACATAAAGACAAAAAAGTTGATTTCTCAGTGTATGCAATGCTTTTACAATACAAATAGTATACATTTCAATTTTACACCAGAGCACTTACTGCAAACCTAATGGAAACACCTTAGGTTAACTTTCCACATGATTATGAGTAGTTTGAAAGTTTTTTCATGGCTGTACACATCAACACAAAAAAGTTGTTATCGCAGTGCATGCAATGCTTAGACAATACAAATAGTATACATTTCAATTTTACACCAAAGCACTTACTGCAAACCTAAAGGAAACTACTTAGATTAACTTCCCACATGATTCTGCGATGTCTGAAAGTTGTTTCATACCTGTGCACATAAAGACAAAAAAGTTGATTTCTCAGTGAATAGAATGCTTTTACATAAAAGTAGTTTCCATTTCAATTGTACTCAAAAGTCCTGACTGCAAACCTAATGGAAACACCTTTGGTTTACATTCCCACATGAGTATGAGTAGGTTTAAAGTTGTTTCATGCCTCACTTCATCAAGACAAAAAAGTTACTTTTCAGTGCTACTATGCTCTGACATTAAGGTAGTATACATCTCAATTTTACACCAAAGTACTTACTGCAAACCTAATGGAAACACCTAAGGTTAACTTTCCACATGATTATGAGTAGTTTGAAAGTTGTTTCATGGCTGTACACATCAACACAAAAAAGTTGTTATCTCAGAGCATGCAATGCTTTTACAATACAAATAGTATACATTTCAATTTTACACCAAAGCACTTACTGCAAACCTAATGGAAACAACTTAGATTAACTTCCCACATGATTCTGAGATGTCTGAAAGTTGTTTCATACCTGTGCACATCAAGACAAAAAAGTTGTTTTCTCAGTGCATGCAATGCTTTTACAATACAAATAGTATACATTTCAATTTTACACCAAGGCACTTACTGCAAACCTAATGGAAACAACTTAGATTAACTTCCCACATGATTCTGAGATGTCTGAAACTTGTTTCATACCTGTTCACATCAAGACAAAAAAGTTGTTTTCTCAGTGCATGCAATGCTTTTACAATACAAATAGTATACATTTCAATTTTACACCAAAGCACTTACTGCAGACCTAATGGAAACACCTTAGGTTAACTTTCCACATGATTTTGAGTAGTTTGAAAGTGGTTTCATGGCTGTACACATCAACAGAAAAAAGTTGTTATCTCAGTCAATGCAATGCTTAGACAATACAAATAGTATACATTTCAATTTTACTACAAAGCACTTACTGCAAACGTAATGGAAACACCTTAGGTTAACTTCCCACATGATTCTGAGATGTCTGAAAGTTGTTTCATACCTGTACACATAAAGACAAAAAAGTTGATTTCACGGTGAATAGAATGCTTTGACATAAAAGTAGTATACATTTCAATTCTACAACAAACTACTTACTGCAAACCTAATGGAAACACTTTAGGTTAACTTTCCACATGATTATGAGTAGTTTGAAAGTTGTTTCATGGCTGCACACATCAACACAAAAAAGTTGTAATCTCAGTGCATGCAATGCTTAGACAATAAAAATAGTATACATTTCAATTTTACACCAAAACACCTACTGCAAACCTAATGGAAACACTTTAGGTTAACTTCTCACATGATTCTGAGATGTCTGAAAGTTGTTTCATACCTGTGCACATAAAGACAAAAAAGTTGATTTCTCAGTGTATGCAATGCTTTTACAATACAAATAGTATACATTTCAATTTTACACCAGAGCACTTACTGCAAACCTAATGGAAACACCTTAGGTTAACTTTCCACATGATTATGAGTAGTTTGAAAGTTTTTTCATGGCTGTACACATCAACACAAAAAAGTTGTTATCGCAGTGCATGCAATGCTTAGACAATACAAATAGTATACATTTCAATTTTACACCAAAGCACTTACTGCAAACCTAAAGGAAACAACTTAGATTAACTTCCCACATGATTCTGCGATGTCTGAAAGTTGTTTCATACCTGTGCACATAAAGACAAAAAAGTTGATTTCTCAGTGAATAGAATGCTTTTACATAAAAGTAGTTTCCATTTCAATTGTACTCAAAAGTCCTGACTGCAAACCTAATGGAAACACCTTTGGTTTACATTCCCACATGAGTATGAGTAGGTTTAAAGTTGTTTCATGCCTCACTTCATCAAGACAAAAAAGTTACTTTTCAGTGCTACTATGCTCTGACATTAAGGTAGTATACATCTCAATTTTACACCAAAGTACTTACTGCAAACCTAATGGAAACACCTAAGGTTAACTTTCCACATGATTATGAGTAGTTTGAAAGTTGTTTCATGGCTGTACACATCAACACAAAAAAGTTGTTATCTCAGAGCATGCAATGCTTTTACAATACAAATAGTATACATTTCAATTTTACACCAAAGCACTTACTGCAAACCTAATGGAAACAACTTAGATTAACTTCCCACATGATTCTGAGATGTCTGAAAGTTGTTTCATACCTGTGCACATCAAGACAAAAAAGTTGTTTTCTCAGTGCATGCAATGCTTTTACAATAGAAATAGTATACATTTCAATTTTACACCAAAGCACTTACTGCAAACCTAATGGAAACAACTTAGATTAACTTCCCACATGATTCTGAGATGTCTGAAAGTTGTTTCCTACCTGTGCACATAAAGACAAAAAAGTTGATTTCTCAGTGAATAGTATGCTTTTACATAAATGTAGTTTCCATTTCAATTATACTCAAAAGTCCTGACTGCAAACCTAATGGAAACACCTTAGGTTAACTTTCCACATGATTAGGAGTAGTTTGAAAGCTGTTTCATGGCTGTAGACATCAACACAAAAAAGTTGTTATCTCAGTGCATGCAATGCTTAGACAATACAAATAGTATACATTTCAATTTTACACCAAAGCACTTACTGCAAACCTAATGGAAACACTTTAAGTTAACTTCCCACATGATTCTGAGATGCCTGAAAGTTGTTTCCTACCTGTGCACATAAAGACAAACAAGTTGATTTCTCAGTGAATAGTATGCTTTTACATAAATGTAGTTTCCATTTCAATTATACTGAAAAGTCCTGACTGCAAACCTAATGGAAACACCTTAGGTTAACTTTCCAGATGATTAGGAGTAGTTTGAAAGCTGTTTCATGGCTGTAGACATCAACACAAAAAAGTTGTTATCTCAGTGCATGCAATGCTTAGACAATAGAAATAGTATACATTTCAATTTTAGACCAAAGCACTTACTGCAAACCTAATGGAAACACTTTAAGTTAACTTCCCACATAATTCTGAGATGCCTGAAAGTTGTTTCATACCTGTGCACATAAAGACAAAAAAGTTGATTTCACAGTGAATAGAATGCTTTGACTTAAAAGTAGTATACATTTCAATTGTACTCAGAAGTCCTGACTGCAGACCTAATGGAAACACGTTTGGTTAACTTCCCAGATGAGTATGAGTAGGTTTAAAGTTGTTTCATGCCTCAGTTCATGAAGACAAAAAAGTTACTTTTCAGTGCTACTATGCTCTGACATTAAGGTAGCATACATCTCAATTTTATACCAAAGTACTTACTGCAAACCTAATGGAAACACCTTAGGGTAACTTCCCACATGATTATGAGTAGTTTGAAAGTTGTTTCATGGCTGTACACATCAACACAAAAAAGTTGTTATCTCAGTGCATGCAATGCTTAGACAGTACAAATAGTATACATTTCAATTT
Source organism: Mobula birostris (assembly GCF_030028105.1). Lineage (NCBI taxonomy): Eukaryota > Metazoa > Chordata > Chondrichthyes > Myliobatiformes > Myliobatidae > Mobula > Mobula birostris. The sequence continues at coordinate 35,614 of NW_027275505.1, read as the reverse complement.
TACACCAAAGCACTTACTGCAAACCTAATGGAAACAACTTAGATTAACTTCCCACATGATTCTGAGATGTCTGAAAGTTGTTTCATACCTGTGCACATCAAGAGAAAAAAGTTGTTTTCTCAGTGCATGCAAAGCTTTTAGAATCAAATAGTATACACTTCAATTTTACACCAAAGCACTTACTGCAAACCTAATGGAAACACCTAAGGTTAACTTTCCACATGATTATGAGCAGTTTGAAAGTTGTTTCATGGCTGTACACATCAACACAAAAAAGTTGTTATCTCAGCGCATGCAATGCTTAGACAATACAAATAGTATACATTTCAATTTTACACCAAAGCACTTACTGCAAACCTAATGGAAACAACTTAGATTAACTTCCCACATGATTCTGAGATGTCTGAAAGTTGTTTCATACCTGTGCACATCAAGACAAAAAAGTTGTTTTCTCAGTGCATGCAAAGCTTTTACAATACAAATAGTATACACTTCAATTTTACACCAAAGCACTTACTGCAAACCTAATGGAAACACCTAAGGTTAACTTTCCACATGATTATGAGCAGTTTGAAAGTTGTTTCATGGCTGTACACATCAACACAAAAAAGTTGTTATCGCAGTGCGTGTAATGCTTAGAAAATACAAATAGTATACATTTGAATTTTACACCAAAGCACTTACTGCAAACCTAATGGAAACAACTTAGTTTAACTTCCCACATGATTCTGAGATGTCTGAAAATTGTTTCATACCTGTGCACATAAAGACAAAACAGTTGATTTCTCAGTGAATAGAATGCTTTGACATAAAAGTAGCATACATTTCATTTGTACTCAAAAGTCCTGACTGCAAACCGAATGGAAACACCTTTGGTTAACTTCCCACATGAGTATGAGTAGGTTTAAAGTTGTTTCATGCCTCACTTCATCAAGACAAAAAAGTTACTTTTCAGTGCTACTATGCTCTGACATTGAGGTAGTATACATCTCAATTTTACACCAAAGTACTTACTGCAAACCTAATGGAAACACCTTACGTTAACTTCCCACATGATTATGAGTAGTTTGAAAGTTGTTTCATGGCTGTACACATCAACACAAAAAAGTTGTTATCTCAGTACATGCAATGCTTAGACAATACAAATAGTATACATTTCAATTTTACACCAAAGCACTTACTGCAAAACTAATGGAAACAACTTAGATTAACTTCCCACATGATTCTGCGATGTCTGAAAGTTGTTTCATACCTGTGCACATAAAGACAAAAAAGTTGATTTCTCAGTGAATAGAATGCTTTTACATAAAAGTAGTTTCCATTTCAATTGTACTCAGAAGTCCTGACTGCAAACCTAATGGAAACACCTTTGGTTAACTTCACACATGAGTATGAGTAGGTTTAAAGTTGTTTCATGCCTCACTTCATGAAGACAAAAAAGTTACTTTTCAGTGCTACTCTGTTCTGACATTAAGATAGTATACATCTCAATTTTACACCAAAGTACTTACTGCAAATCTAATGGAAACACCTTAGGTTAACTTCCCACATGATGATGAGTAGTTTGAAAGTTGTTTCATGGCTGTACACATCAACACAAAAAAGTTGTTATCTCAGTGAATGCAATGCTTAGACAATACAAATAGTATACATTTCAATTTTACATCAAAGCACTTACTGCAAACCTAATGGAAACACCTAATGTTAACTTTCCACATGATTATGAGTAGTTTGAAAGTTGTTTCATGGCTGTACACATCAACACAAAAAAGTTGTTATCTCAGTGCATGCAATGCTTAGGCAATACAAATAGTATACATTTCAATTTTACATCAAAGCACTTACTGCAAACCTAATGGAAACACCTAAGGTTAACTTTCCACATGATTATGAGTAGTTTGAAAGTTGTTTCATGGCTGTACACATCAACACAAAAAAGTTGTTTTCTCAGTGCATGCAATGCTTTTACAATACAAATAGTATACACTTCAATTTTACACCAAAGCACTTACTGCAAACCTAATGGAAACAACTTAGATTAACTTCCCACATGATTCTGAGATGTCTGAAAGTTGTTTCATACCTGTGCACATCAAGACAAAAAAGTTGTTTTCTCAGTGCATGCAATGCTTTTACAATACAAATAGTATACATTTCAATTTTACACCAAAGCACTTACTGCAAACCTAATGGAAACAACTTAGATTAACTTCCCACATGATTCTGAGATGTCTGAAAGTTGTTTCCTACCTGTGCACATAAAGACAAAAAAGTTGATTTCTCAGTGAATAGTATGCTTTTACATAAATGTAGTTTCCATTTCAAATATACTCAAAAGTCCTGACTGCAAACCTAATGGAAACACCTTAGGTTAACTTTCCACATGATTAGGAGTAGTTTGAAAGCTGTTTCATGGCTGTAGACATCAACACAAAAAAGTTGTTATCTCAGTGCATGCAATGCTTAGACAATACAAATAGTATACATTTCAATTTTACAGCAAAGCACTTACTGCAAACCTAATGGAAACACTTTAAGTTAACTTCGCACATGATTCTGAGATGCCTGAAAGTTGTTTCATACCTGTGCACATAAAGACAAAAAAGTTGATTTCACAGTGAATAGAATGCTCTGACTTGAAAGTAGTATACATTTCAATGGTACTCAAAAGTCCTGACTGCAGATCTAATGGAAACACCTTTGGTTAACTTCCCACATGAGTATGAGTAGGTTTAAAGTTATTTCATGCCTCAGTTCATGAAGACAAAAAAGTTACTTTTCAGTGCTACTATGCTCTGACATTAAGGTAGCATACATCTCAATTTTATACCAAAGTACTTACTGCAAACCTAATGGAAACACCTTAGGGTAACTTCCCACATGATTATGAGTAGTTTGAAAGTTGTTTCATGGCTGTACACATCAGCACAAAAAAGTTGTTATCTCAGTGCATGCAATGCTTAGACAGTACAAATAATATACATTTCAATTTTACACCAAAGCACTTACTGCAAACCTAATGGAAACAACTTAGATTAACTTCCCACATGATTCTGAGATGTCTGAAAGTTGTTTCATACCTGTGCACATAAAGACAAAAAAGTTGATTTCTCAGTGAATAGAATGCTTTGACATAAATGCAGTTTCCATTTCAATTCTACTCAAAAGTCTTGACTGCAATCCTAATGGAAACACCTTAGGTTAACTTTCCACATGATTATGAGTAGTTTGAAAGTTGTTTCATGGCTGTACACATCAACACAAAAAAGTTGTTATCTCAGTGCATGCAATGCTTAGACAATACAAATAGTATAAATTTCAATTTTACACCAAAGCACTTACTGCAAACCTAATGGAAACAACTTAGATTAACTTCCCACATGATTCTGAGATGTCTGAAAGTTGTTTCATACCTGTGCACATAAAGACAAAAAAGTTGTTTTCTCAGTGTATGCAATGCTTTTACAATACAAATAGTATACATTTCAATTTTACACCAGAGCACTTACTGCAAACCGAATGGAAACACCTTAGGTTAACTTTCCACATGATTATGAGTAGTTTGAAAGTTTTTTCATGGCTGTACACATCAACACAAAAAAGTTGTTATCGCAGTGCATGCAATGCTTAGACAATACAAATAGTATACATTTCAATTTTACACCAAAGCACTTACTGCAAACCTAAAGGAAACAACTTAGATTAACTTCCCACATGATTCTGCGATGTCTGAAAGTTGTTTCATACCTGTGCACATAAAGACAAAAAAGTTGATTTCTCAGTGAATAGAATGCTTTTACATAAAAGTAGTTTCCATTTCAATTGTACTCAAAAGTCCTGACTGCAAACCTAATGGAAACACCTTTGGTTTACATTCCCACATGAGTATGAGTAGGTTTAAAGTTGTTTCATGCCTCACTTCATCAAGACAAAAAAGTTACTTTTCAGTGCTACTATGCTCTGACATTAAGGTAGTATACATCTCAATTTTACACCAAAGTACTTACTGCAAACCTAATGGAAACACCTAAGGTTAACTTTCCACATGATTATGAGTAGTTTGAAAGTTGTTTCATGGCTGTACACATCAACACAAAAAAGTTGTTATCTCAGAGCATGCAATGCTTTTACAATACAAATAGTATATATTTCAATTTTACACCAAAGCACTTACTGCAAACCTAATGGAAACAACTTAGATTAACTTCCCACATGATTCTGAGATGTCTGAAAGTTGTTTCATACCTGTGCACATCAAGACAAAAAAGTTGTTTTCTCAGTGCATGCAATGCTTTTACAATACAAATAGTATACATTTCAATTTTACACCAAAGCACTTACTGCAAACCTAATGGAAACAACTTAGATTAACTTCCCACATGATTCTGAGATGTCTGAAAGTTGTTTCCTACCTGTGCACATAAAGACAAAAAAGTTGATTTCTCAGTGAATAGTATGCTTTTACATAAATGTAGTTTCCATTTCAATTATACTCAAAAGTCCTGACTGCAAACCTAATGGAAACACCTTAGGTTAACTTTCCACATGATTAGGAGTAGTTTGAAAGCGGTTTCATGGCTGTAGACATCAACACAAAAAAGTTGTTATCTCAGTGCATGCAATGCTTAGACAATACAAATAGTATACATTTCAATTTTAAACCAAAGCACTTACTGCAAACCTAATGGAAACACTTTAAGTTAACTTCCCACATGATTCTGAGATGCCTGAAAGTTGTTTCCTACCTGTGCACATAAAGACAAACAAGTTGATTTCTCAGTGAATAGTATGCTTTTACATAAATGTAGTTTCCATTTCAATTATACTGAAAAGTCCTGACTGCAAACCTAATGGAAACACCTTAGGTTAACTTTCCAGATAATTAGGAGTAGTTTGAAAGCTGTTTCATGGCTGTAGACATCAACACAAAAAAGTTGTTATCTCAGTGCATGCAATGCTTAGACAATAGAAATAGTATACATTTCAATTTTAGACCAAAGCACTTACTGCAAACCTAATGGAAACACTTTAAGTTAACTTCCCACATAATTCTGAGATGCCTGAAAGTTGTTTCATACCTGTGCACATAAAGACAAAAAAGTTGATTTCACAGTGAATAGAATGCTTTGACTTAAAAGTAGTATACATTTCAATTGTACTCAAAAGTCCTGACTGCAGACCTAATGGAAACACGTTTGGTTAACTTCCCAGATGAGTATGAGTAGGTTTAAAGTTGTTTCATGCCTCAGTTCATGAAGACAAAAAAGTTACTTTTCAGTGCTACTATGCTCTGACATTAAGGTAGCATACATCTCAATTTTATACCAAAGTACTTACTGCAAACCTAATGGAAACACCTTAGGGTAACTTCCCACATGATTATGAGTAGTTTGAAAGTTGTTTCATGGCTGTACACAACAACACAAAAAAGTTGTTATCTCAGTGCATGCAATGCTTAGACAGTACAAATAGTATACATTTCAATTTTACACCAAAGCACTTACTGCAAACCTAATGGAAACAACTTAGATTAACTTCCCACATGATTCTGAGATGTCTGAAAGTTGTTTCATACCTGTGCACATCAAGAGAAAAAAGTTGTTTTCTCAGTGCATGCAAAGCTTTTAGAATCAAATAGTATACACTTCAATTTTACACCAAAGCACTTACTGCAAACCTAATGGAAACACCTAAGGTTAACTTTCCACATGATTATGAGCAGTTTGAAAGTTGTTTCATGGCTGTACACATCAACACAAAAAAGTTGTTATCTCAGTGCATGCAATGCTTAGACAATACAAATAGTATACATTTCAATTTTACACCAAAGCACTTACTGCAAACCTAATGGAAACAACTTAGATTAACTTCCCACATGATTCTGAGATGTCTGAAAGTTGTTTCATACCTGTGCACATCAAGACAAAAAAGTTGTTTTCTCAGTGCATGCAAAGCTTTTTCAATACAAATAGTATACACTTCAATTTTACACCAAAGCACTTCCTGCAAACCTAATGGAAACAACTTAGTTTAACTTCCCACATGATTCTGAGATGTCTGAAAATTGTTTCATACCTGTGCACATAAAGACAAAACAGTTGATTTCTCAGTGAATAGAATGCTTTGACATAAAAGTAGTATACATTTCATTTGTACTCAAAAGTCCTGACTGCAAACCGAATGGAAACACCTTTGGTTAACTTCCCACATGAGTATGAGTAGGTTTAAAGTTGTTTCATGCCTCACTTCATGAAGACAAAAAAGTTACTTTTCAGTGCTACTATGCTCTGACATTAAGGTAGTATACATCTCAATTTTACACCAAAGTACTTACTGCAAACCTAATGGAAACACCTTAGGTTAACTTCCCACATGATTATGAGTAGTTTGAAAGTTGTTTCATGGCTGTACACATCAACACAAAAAAGTTGTTATCTCAGTGCATGCAATGCTTAGACAATACAAATAGTATACATTTCAATTTTACACCAAAGCACTTACTGCAAAACTAATGGAAACAACTTAGATTAACTTCCCACATGATTCTGCGATGTCTGAAAGTTGTTTCATACCTGTGCACATAAAGACAAAAAAGTTGATTTCTCAGTGAATAGAATGCTTTTACATAAAAGTAGTTTCCATTTCAATTGTACTCAAAAGTCCTGACTGCAAACCTAATGGAAACACCTTTGGTTAACTTCACACATGAGTATGAGTAGGTTTAAAGTTGTTTCATGCCTCACTTCATGAAGACAAAAAAGTTACTTTTCAGTGCTACTCTGCTCTGACATTAAGATAGTATACATCTCAATTTTACACCAAAGTACTTACTGCAAATCTAATGGAAACACCTTAGGTTAACTTCCCACATGATGATGAGTAGTTTGAAAGTTGTTTCATGGCTGTACACATCAACACAAAAAAGTTGTTATCTCAGTGAATGCAATGCTTAGACAATACAAATAGTATACATTTCAATTTTACATCAAAGCACTTACTGCAAACCTAATGGAAACACCTAATGTTAACTTTCCACATGATTATGAGTAGTTTGAAAGTTGTTTCATGGCTGTACACATCAACACAAAAAAGTTGTTATCTCAGTGCATGCAATGCTTAGGCAATACAAATAGTATACATTTCAATTTTACATCAAAGCACTTACTGCAAACCTAATGGAAACACCTAAGGTTAACTTTCCACATGATTATGAGTAGTTTGAAAGTTGTTTCATGGCTGTACACATCAACACAAAAAAGTTGTTATCTCAGTGCATGCAATGCTTTTACAATACAAATAGTATACACTTCAATTTTACACCAAAGCACTTACTGCAAACCTAATGGAAACAACTTAGATTAACTTCCCACATGATTATGAGATGTCTGAAAGTTGTTTCATACCTGTGCACATCAAGACAAAGAAGTTGTTTTCTCAGTGCATGCAATGCTTTTACAATACAAATAGTATACATTTCAATTTTACACCAAAGCACTTACTGCAAACCTAATGGAAACAACTTAGATTAACTTCCCACATGATTCTGAGATGTCTGAAAGTTGTTTCCTACCTGTGCACATAAAGACAAAAACGTTGATTTCTCAGTGAATAGTATGCTTTTACATAAATGTAGTTTCCATTTCAAATATACTCAAAAGTCCTGACTGCAAACCTAATGGAAACACCTTAGGTTAACTTTCCACATGATTAGGAGTAGTTTGAAAGCTGTTTCATGGCTGTAGACATCAACACAAAAAAGTTGTTATCTCAGTGCATGCAATGCTTAGACAATACAAATAGTATACATTTCAATTTTACAGCAAAGCACTTACTGCAAACCTAATGGAAACACTTTAAGTTAACTTCGCACATGATTCTGAGATGCCTGAAAGTTGTTTCATACCTGTGCACATAAAGACAAAAAAGTTGATTTCACAGTGAATAGAATGCTTTGACTTAAAAGTAGTATACATTTCAATGGTACTCAAAAGTCCTGACTGCAGATCTAATGGAAACACCTTTGGTTAACTTCCCACATGAGTATGAGTAGGTTTAAAGTTGTTTCATGCCTCAGTTCATGAAGACAAAAAAGTTACTTTTCAGTGCTACTATGCTCTGACATTAAGGTAGCATACATCTCAATTTTATACCAAAGTACTTACTGCAAACCTTATGGAAACAACTTAGTTTAACTTCCCACATGATTCTGAGATGTCTGAAAGTTGCTTCATACCTGTGCACATAAAGACAAAAAAGTTGTTTTCTCAGTGCATGCAATGCTTTTACAATACAAATAGTATACATTTCAATTTTACACCAAAGCACTTACTGCAAACCTAATGGAAACACCTAAGGTTAACTTTCCACATGATTATGAGTAGTTTGAAAGTTTTTTCATGGCTGTACACATCAACACAAAAAAGTTGTTATCGCAGTGCATGCAATGCTTAGACATTACAATTAGTATATATTTCAATTTTACACCAAAGCACTTACTGCAAACCTAAAGGAAACAACTTAGATCAACTTCCCACATGATTCTGCGATGTCAGAAAGTTGTTTCATACCTGTGCACATAAAGACAAAAAAGTTGATTTCTCAGTGAATAGAATGCTTTTACATAAAAGTAGTTTCTATTTCAATTGTACTCAAAAGTCCTGACTGCAAACCTAATGGAAACACCTTTGGTTAACTTTCCACATGAGTATGAGTAGGTTTAAAGTTGTTTCATGCCTCACTTCATCAAGACAAAAAAGTTACTTTTCAGTGCTACTCTGCTCTGACATTAAGATAGTATACATTTCAATTTCACACCAAAGTACTTACTGCAAACCTAATGGAAACACCTTAGGTTAACTTCCCACATGATTATGAGTAGTTTGAAAGTTGTTTCATGGCTGTACACATCAACACAAAAAAGTTGTTATCTCAGTGCATGCAATGCTTAGACAATACAAATAGTAGAAATTTCAATTTTACACCAAAGCACTTACTGCAAACCTAATGGAAACAACTTAGATTAACTTCCCACATGATTCTGAGATGTCTGAAAGTTGTTTCATACCTGTGCACATCAAGACAAAAAAGTTGTTTTCTCAGTGCATGCAATGCTTTTACAATACAAATAGTATACATTTCAATTTTACACCAAACCACTTACTGCAAACCTAAAGGAAACAACTTAGATTAACTTCCCACATGATTCTGAGATGTCTGAAAGTTGTTTCATACCTGTGCACATCAAGACAAAAAAGTTGTTTTCTCAGTGCATGCAATGCTTTTACAATACAAATAGTATACATTTCAATTTTACACCAAAGCACTTACTGCAAACCTAATGGAAACAACTTAGATTAACTTCCCACATGATTCTGAGATGTCTGAAAGTTGTTTCATACCTGTGGACCTTAAGACAAAAAAGTTGTTATCTCAGTGCATGCAATGCCTAGACAATACAAATAGTATATATTTCAATTTTACACCAAAGAACTTACTGCAAACCTAATGGAAAAACTTTAAGTTAACTTCCCACATGATTCTGAGATGTCTGAAAGTTGTTTCATACCTGTGCACATAAAGACAAAAAAGTTGATTTCACAGTGAATAGAATGCTTTGACTTAAAAGTAGTATACATTTCAATTGTACTCAAAAGTCCTGACTGCAGACCTAATGGAAACACCTTTGGTTAACTTCCCACATGAGTATGAGTAGGTTTAAAGTTGTTTCATGCCCCAGTTCATCAAGACAAAAAAGTTACTTTTCAGTGCTACTATGCTCTGACATTTAGGTAGTATACATCTCAATTTTACACCAAAGTACTTACTGCAAACCTAATGGAAACACCTTAGGTTAACTTCCCACATCATTATGAGTAGCTTGTAAGTTGTTTCATGGCTGTACACATCAACACAAAAAAGTTGTTATCTCAGTGCATGCAATGCTTAGACAATACAAATAGTATACATTTCAATTTTACACCAAAGCACTTACTGCAAACCTAAAGGAAACAACTTAGATTAACTTCCCACATGATTCTGCGATGTCTGAAAGTTGTTTCATACCTGTGCACATAAAGACAAAAAAGTTGATTCCTCAGTGAATAGAATGCTTTTACATAAAAGTAGTTTCCATTTCAATTGTACTCAAAAGTCCTGACTGCAAACCTAATGGAAACACCTTTGGTTAACTTCCCACATGAGTATGAGTAGGTTTAAAGTTGTTTCATGCCTCACTTCATCAAGACAAAAAAGTTACTTTTCAGTGCTACTCTGCTCTGACATTAAGATAGTATACATCTCAATTTTACACCAAAGTACTTACTGCAAATCTAATGGAAACACCTTAGGTTAACTTTCCACATGATGAGGAGTAGTTTAAAAGCTGTTTCATGGCTGTAGACATCAACACAAAAAAGTTCTTATCTCAGTGCATGCAATGCTTAGACAATACAAATAGTATACATTTCAATTTTACACCAAAGCACTTACTGCAAACCTAATGGAAACAACTTAGATTAACTTCCCACATGATTCTGAGATGTCTGAAAGTTGTTTCATACCTGTGCACATTAAGACAAAAAAGTTGTTTTCTCAGTGCATGCAAAGCTTTTAGAATACAAATAGTATACATTTCAATTTTACACCAAAGCACTTACTGCAAACCTAATGGAAACACCTAAGGTTAACTTTCCACATGATTATGAGCAGTTTGAAAGTTGTTTCATGGCTGTACGCATCAACACAAAAAAGTTGTTATCTCAGTGCATGCAATGCTTGGACAATACAAATAGTATACATTTCAATTTTACACCAAAGCACTTACTGCAAACCGAATGGAAACAACTTAGATTAACTTCCCACATGATTCTGAGATGTCTGAAAGTTGTTTCATGCCTCACTTCATCAAGACAAAAAAGTTACTTTTCAGTGCTACTCTGCTCTGACATTAAGATAGTATACATCTCAATTTTACACCAAAGTACTTACTGCAAATCTAATGGAAACACCTTAGGTTAACTTCCCACATGATGATGAGTAGTTTGAAAGTTGTTTCATGGCTGTACACATCAACACAAAAAAGTTGTTATCTCAGTGAATGCAATGCTTAGACAATACAAATAGTATACATTTCAATTTTACATCAAAGCACTTACTGCAAACCTAATGGAAACACCTAATGTTAACTTTCCACATGATTATGAGTAGTTTGAAAGTTGTTTCATGGCTGTACACATCAACACAAAAAAGTTGTTATCTCAGTGCATGCAATGCTTAGGCAATACAAATAGTATACATTTCAATTTTACATCAAAGCACTTACTGCAAACCTAATGGAAACACCTAAGGTTAACTTTCCACATGATTATGAGTAGTTTGAAAGTTGTTTCATGGCTGTACACATCAACACAAAAAAGTTGTTATCTCAGTGCATGCAATGCTTTTACAATACAAATAGTATACACTTCAATTTTACACCAAAGCACTTACTGCAAACCTAATGGAAACAACTTAGATTAACTTCCCACATGATTCTGAGATGTCTGAAAGTTGTTTCATACCTGTGCACATCAAGACAAAAAAGTTGTTTTCTCAGTGCATGCAATGCTTTTACAATACAAATAGTATACATTTCAATTTTACACCAAAGCACTTACTGCAAACCTAATGGAAACAACTTAGATTAATTTCCCACATGATTCTGAGATGTCTGAAAGTTGTTTCCTACCTGTGCACATAAAGACAAAAAAGTTGATTTCTCAGTGAATAGTATGCTTTTACATAAATGTAGTTTCCATTTCAATTATACTCAAAAGTCCTGACTGCAAACCTAATGGAAACACCTTAGGTTAACTTTCCACATGATTAGGAGTAGTTTGAAAGTTGTTTCATGGCTGTACACATCAACACAAAAAAGTTGTTATCTCAGTGCATGCAATGCTTAGACAATACAAATAGTATACATTTCAATTTTACAGCAAAGCACTTACTGCAAACCTAATGGAAACACTTTAAGTTAACTTCGCACATGATTCTGAGATGCCTGAAAGTTGTTTCATACCTGTGCACATAAAGACAAAAAAGTTGATTTCACAGTGAATAGAATGCTTTGACTTAAAATTAGTATACATTTCAATTGTACTCAAAAGTCCTGACTGCAGATCTAATGGAAACACCTTTGGTTAACTTCCCACATGAGTATGAGTAGGTTTAAAGTTGTTTCATGCCTCAGTTCATGAAGACAAAAAAGTTACTTTTCAGTGCTACTATGCTCTGACATTAAGGTAGCATACATCTCAATTTTATACCAAAGTACTTACTGCAAACCTAATGGAAACACCTTAGGGTAACTTCCCACATGATTATGAGTAGTTTGAAAGTTGTTTCATGGCTGTACATATCAGCACAAAAAAGTTGTTATCTCAGTGCATGCAATGCTTAGACAGTACAAATAATATACATTTCAATTTTACACCAAAGCACTTACTGCAAACCTAATGGAAACAACTTAGATTAACTTCCCACATGATTCTGAGATGTCTGAAAGTTGTTTCATACCTGTGCACATCAAGACAAAAAAGTTGTTTTCTCAGTGCATGCAAAGCTTTTAGAATACAAATAGTATACATTTCAATTTTACACCAAAGCACTTACTGCAAACCTAATGGCAACACCTAAGGTTAACTTTCCACATGATTATGAGCAGTTTGAAAGTTGTTTCATGGCTGTACACATCAACACAAAAAAGTTGTTATCTCAGTGCATGCAATGCTTAGACAATACAAATAGTATACATTTCAATTTTACACCAAAGCACTTACTGCAAACCTAATGGAAACAACTTAGTTTAACTTCCCACATGATTCTGAGATGTCTGAAAGTTGCTTCATACCTGTGCACATAAAGACAAAAAAGTTGTTTTCTCAGTGCATGCAATGCTTTTACAATACAAATAGTATACATTTCAATTTTACACCAAAGCACTTACTGCAAACCTAATGGAAACACCTTAGGTTAACTTTCCACATGATTATGAGTAGTTTGAAAGTTTTTTCATGGCTGTACACATCAACACAAAAAAGTTGTTATCGCAGTGCATGCAATGCTTAGACATTACAATTAGTATATATTTCAATTTTACACCAAAGCACTTACTGCAAACCTAAAGGAAACAACTTAGATCAACTTCCCACATGATTCTGCGATGTCTGAAAGTTGTTTCATACCTGTGCACATAAAGACAAAAAAGTTGATTTCTCAGTGAATAGAATGCTTTTACATAAAAGTAGTTTATATTTCAATTGTACTCAAAAGTCCTGACTGCAAACCTAATGGAAACACCTTTGGTTAACTTCCCACATGAGTATGAGTAGGTTTAAAGTTGTTTCATGCCTCACTTCATCAAGACAAAAAAGTTACTTTTCAGTGCTACTCTGCTCTGACATTAAGATAGTATACATCTCAATTTCACACCAAAGTACTTACTGCAAACCTAATGGAAACACCTTAGGTTAACTTCCCACATGATTATGAGTAGTTTGAAAGTTGTTTCATGGCTGTACACATCAACACAAAGAAGTTGTTATCTCAGTGCATGCAATGCTTAGAGAATACAAATAGTATAAATTTCAATTTTACACCAAAGCACTTACTGCAAACCTAATGGAAACAACTTAGATTAACTTCCCACATGATTCTGAGATGTCTGAAAGTTGTTTCATACCTGTGCACATCAAGACAAAAAAGTTGTTTTCTCAGTGCATGCAATGCTTTTACAATACAAATAGTATACATTTCAATTTTACACCAAACCAGTTACTGCAAACCTAAAGGAAACAACTTAGATTAACTTCCCACATGATTCTGAGATGTCTGAAAGTTGTTTCATACCTGTGCACATCAAGACAAAAAAGTTGTTTTCTCAGTGCATGCAATGCTTTTGCAATACAAATAGTATACATTTCAATTTTACACCAAAGCACTTACTGCAAACCTAATGGAAACACTTTAAGTTAACTTCCCACATGATTCTGAGATGTCTGAAAGTTGTTTCATACCTGTGCACATAAAGACAAAAAAGTTGATTTCACAGTGAATAGAATGCTTTGACTTAAAAGTAGTATACATTTCAATTGTACTCAAAAGTCCTGACTGCAGACCTAATGGAAACACCTTTGGTTAACTTCCCACATGAGTATGAGTAGGTTTAAAGTTGTTTCATGCCCCAGTTCATCAAGACAAAAAAGTTACTTTTCAGTGCTACTATGCTCTGACATTTAGGTAGTATACATCTCAATTTTACACCAAAGTATTTACTGCAAACCTAATGGAAACACCTTAGGTTAACTTCCCACATCATTATGAGTAGCTTGTAAGTTGTTTCATGGCTGTACACATCAACACAAAAAAGTTGTTATCTCAGTGCATGCAATGCTTAGACAATACAAATAGTATACATTTCAATTTTACACCAAAGCACTTCCTGCAAACCTAAAGGAAACAACTTAGATTAACTTCCCACATGATTCTGCGATGTCTGAAAGTTGTTTCATACCTGTGCACATAAAGACAAAAAAGTTGATTTCTCAGTGAATAGAATGCTTTTACATAAAAGTAGTTTCCATTTCAATTGTACTCAAAAGTCCTGACTGCAAACCTAATGGAACACCTTTGGTTAACTTCCCACATGAGTATGAGTAGGTTTAAAGTTGTTTCATGCCTCACTTCATCAAGACAAAAAAGTTACTTTTCAGTGCTACTCTGCTCTGACATTAAGATAGTATACATCTCAATTTTACACCAAAGTACTTACTGCAAACCTAATGGAAACACCTTAGGTTAACTTCCCACATGATTATGAGTAGTTTGAAAGTTGTTTCATGGCTGTACACATCAACAAAAAAAAAGTTGTTATCTCAGTGCATGCAATGCTTAGACAATACAAATAGTATACATTTCAATTTTACATCAAAGCACTTACTGCAAACCTTATGGAAACACCTAAGGTTAACTTTCCACATGATTATGAGTAGTTTGAAAGTTGTTTCATGGCTGTACGCATCAACACAAAAAAGTTGTTTTCTCAGTGCATGCAATGCTTTTACAATACAAATAGTATACATTTCAATTTTACACCAAAGCACTTACTGCAAACCTAATGGAAACAACTTAGATTAACTTCCCACATGATTCTGAGATGTCTGAAAGTTGTTTCATACCTGTGCACATCAAGACAATAAAGTTGTTTTCTCAGTGCATGCAATGCTTTTGCAATACAAATAGTATACATTTCAATTTTACACCAAAGCACTTACTGGAAACCTAATGGAAACACCTTAGGTTAACTTCCCACATCATTATGAGTAGCTTGTAAGTTGTTTCATGGCTGTACACATCAACACAAAAAAGTTGTTATCTCAGTGCATGCAATGCTTAGGCAATACAAATAGTATACATTTCAATTTTACATCAAAGCACTTACTGCAAACCTAATGGAAACACCTAAGGTTAACTTTCCACATGATTATGAGTAGTTTGAAAGTTGTTTCATGGCTGTACACATCAACACAAAAAAGTTGTTATCTCAGTGCATGCAATGCTTTTACAATACAAATAGTATACACTTCAATTTTACACCAAAGCACTTACTGCAAACCTAATGGAAACAACTTAGATTAACTTCCCACATGATTCTGAGATGTCTGAAAGTTGTTTCATACCTGTGCACATCAAGACAAAAAAGTTGTTTTCTCAGTGCATGCAATGCTTTTACAATACAAATAGTATACATTTCAATTTTACACCAAAGCACTTACTGCAAACCTAATGGAAACAACTTAGATTAATTTCCCACATGATTCTGAGATGTCTGAAAGTTGTTTCCTACCTGTGCACATAAAGACAAAAAAGTTGATTTCTCAGTGAATAGTATGCTTTTACATAAATGTAGTTTCCATTTCAATTATACTCAAAAGTCCTGACTGCAAACCTAATGGAAACACCTTAGGTTAACTTTCCACATGATTAGGAGTAGTTTGAAAGTTGTTTCATGGCTGTACACATCAACACAAAAAAGTTGTTATCTCAGTGCATGCAATGCTTAGACAATACAAATAGTATACATTTCAATTTTACAGCAAAGCACTTACTGCAAACCTAATGGAAACACTTTAAGTTAACTTCGCACATGATTCTGAGATGCCTGAAAGTTGTTTCATACCTGTGCACATAAAGACAAAAAAGTTGATTTCACAGTGAATAGAATGCTTTGACTTAAAATTAGTATACATTTCAATTGTACTCAAAAGTCCTGACTGCAGATCTAATGGAAACACCTTTGGTTAACTTCCCACATGAGTATGAGTAGGTTTAAAGTTGTTTCATGCCTCAGTTCATGAAGACAAAAAAGTTACTTTTCAGTGCTACTATGCTCTGACATTAAGGTAGCATACATCTCAATTTTATACCAAAGTACTTACTGCAAACCTAATGGAAACACCTTAGGGTAACTTCCCACATGATTATGAGTAGTTTGAAAGTTGTTTCATGGCTGTACATATCAGCACAAAAAAGTTGTTATCTCAGTGCATGCAATGCTTAGACAGTACAAATAATATACATTTCAATTTTACACCAAAGCACTTACTGCAAACCTAATGGAAACAACTTAGATTAACTTCCCACATGATTCTGAGATGTCTGAAAGTTGTTTCATACCTGTGCACATCAAGACAAAAAAGTTGTTTTCTCAGTGCATGCAAAGCTTTTAGAATACAAATAGTATACATTTCAATTTTACACCAAAGCACTTACTGCAAACCTAATGGCAACACCTAAGGTTAACTTTCCACATGATTATGAGCAGTTTGAAAGTTGTTTCATGGCTGTACACATCAACACAAAAAAGTTGTTATCTCAGTGCATGCAATGCTTAGACAATACAAATAGTATACATTTCAATTTTACACCAAAGCACTTACTGCAAACCTAATGGAAACAACTTAGTTTAACTTCCCACATGATTCTGAGATGTCTGAAAGTTGCTTCATACCTGTGCACATAAAGACAAAAAAGTTGTTTTCTCAGTGCATGCAATGCTTTTACAATACAAATAGTATACATTTCAATTTTACACCAAAGCACTTACTGCAAACCTAATGGAAACACCTTAGGTTAACTTTCCACATGATTATGAGTAGTTTGAAAGTTTTTTCATGGCTGTACACATCAACACAAAAAAGTTGTTATCGCAGTGCATGCAATGCTTAGACATTACATTTAGTATATATTTCAATTTTACACCAAAGCACTTACTGCAAACCTAAAGGAAACAACTTAGATCAACTTCCCACATGATTCTGCGATGTCTGAAAGTTGTTTCATACCTGTGCACATAAAGACAAAAAAGTTGATTTCTCAGTGAATAGAATGCTTTTACATAAAAGTAGTTTATATTTCAATTGTACTCAAAAGTCCTGACTGCAAACCTAATGGAAACACCTTTGGTTAACTTCCCACATGAGTATGAGTAGGTTTAAAGTTGTTTCATGCCTCACTTCATCAAGACAAAAAAGTTACTTTTCAGTGCTACTCTGCTCTGACATTAAGATAGTATACATCTCAATTTCACACCAAAGTACTTACTGCAAACCTAATGGAAACACCTTAGGTTAACTTCCCACATGATTATGAGTAGTTTGAAAGTTGTTTCATGGCTGTACACATCAACACAAAGAAGTTGTTATCTCAGTGCATGCAATGCTTAGAGAATACAAATAGTATAAATTTCAATTTTACACCAAAGCACTTACTGCAAACCTAATGGAAACAACTTAGATTAACTTCCCACATGATTCTGAGATGTCTGAAAGTTGTTTCATACCTGTGCACATCAAGACAAAAAAGTTGTTTTCTCAGTGCATGCAATGCTTTTACAATACAAATAGTATACATTTCAATTTTACACCAAACCAGTTACTGCAAACCTAAAGGAAACAACTTAGATTAACTTCCCACATGATTCTGAGATGTCTGAAAGTTGTTTCATACCTGTGCACATCAAGACAAAAAAGTTGTTTTCTCAGTGCATGCAATGCTTTTGCAATACAAATAGTATACATTTCAATTTTACACCAAAGCACTTACTGCAAACCTAATGGAAACACTTTAAGTTAACTTCCCACATGATTCTGAGATGTCTGAAAATTGTTTCATACCTGTGCACATAAAGACAAAAAAGTTGATTTCACAGTGAATAGAATGCTTTGACTTAAAAGTAGTATACATTTCAATTGTACTCAAAAGTCCTGACTGCAGACCTAATGGAAACACCTTTGGTTAACTTCCCACATGAGTATGAGTAGGTTTAAAGTTGTTTCATGCCCCAGTTCATCAAGACAAAAAAGTTACTTTTCAGTGCTACTATGCTCTGACATTTAGGTAGTATACATCTCAATTTTACACCAAAGTATTTACTGCAAACCTAATGGAAACACCTTAGGTTAACTTCCCACATCATTATGAGTAGCTTGTAAGTTGTTTCATGGCTGTACACATCAACACAAAAAAGTTGTTATCTCAGTGCATGCAATGCTTAGACAATACAAATAGTATACATTTCAATTTTACACCAAAGCACTTCCTGCAAACCTAAAGGAAACAACTTAGATTAACTTCCCACATGATTCTGCGATGTCTGAAAGTTGTTTCATACCTGTGCACATAAAGACAAAAAAGTTGATTTCTCAGTGAATAGAATGCTTTTACATAAAAGTAGTTTCCATTTCAATTGTACTCAAAAGTCCTGACTGCAAACCTAATGGAACACCTTTGGTTAACTTCCCACATGAGTATGAGTAGGTTTAAAGTTGTTTCATGCCTCACTTCATCAAGACAAAAAAGTTACTTTTCAGTGCTACTCTGCTCTGACATTAAGATAGTATACATCTCAATTTTACACCAAAGTACTTACTGCAAACCTAATGGAAACACCTTAGGTTAACTTCCCACATGATTATGAGTAGTTTGAAAGTTGTTTCATGGCTGTACACATCAACACAAAAAAAGTTGTTATCTCAGTGCATGCAATGCTTAGACAATACAAATAGTATACATTTCAATTTTACATCAAAGCACTTACTGCAAACCTTATGGAAACACCTAAGGTTAACTTTCCACATGATTATGAGTAGTTTGAAAGTTGTTTCATGGCTGTACGCATCAACACAAAAAAGTTGTTTTCTCAGTGCATGCAATGCTTTTACAATACAAATAGTATACATTTCAATTTTACACCAAAGCACTTACTGCAAACCTAATGGAAACAACTTAGATTAACTTCCCACATGATTCTGAGATGTCTGAAAGTTGTTTCATACCTGTGCACATCAAGACAATAAAGTTGTTTTCTCAGTGCATGCAATGCTTTTGCAATACAAATAGTATACATTTCAATTTTACACCAAAGCACTTACTGGAAACCTAATGGAAACACCTTAGGTTAACTTCCCACATCATTATGAGTAGCTTGTAAGTTGTTTCATGGCTGTACACATCAACACAAAAAAGTTGTTATCTCAGTGCATGCAATGCTTAGACAATACAAATAGTATACATTTCAATTTTACACCAAAGCACTTCCTGCAAACCTAAAGGAAACAACTTAGATTAACTTCCCACATGATTCTGCGATGTCTGAAAGTTGTTTCATACCTGTGCACATAAAGACAAAAAAGTTGATTTCTCAGTGAATAGAATGCTTTTACATAAAAGTAGTTTCCATTTCAATTGTACTCAAAAGTCCTGACTGCAAACCTAATGGAACACCTTTGGTTAACTTCCCACATGAGTATGAGTAGGTTTAAAGTTGTTTCATGCCTCACTTCATCAAGACAAAAAAGTTACTTTTCAGTGCTACTCTGCTCTGACATTAAGATAGTATACATCTCAATTTTACACCAAAGTACTTACTGCAAACCTAATGGAAACACCTTAGGTTAACTTCCCACATGATTATGAGTAGTTTGAAAGTTGTTTCATGGCTGTACACATCAACACAAAAAAAGTTGTTATCTCAGTGCATGCAATGCTTAGACAATACAAATAGTATACATTTCAATTTTACATCAAAGCACTTACTGCAAACCTTATGGAAACACCTAAGGTTAACTTTCCACATGATTATGAGTAGTTTGAAAGTTGTTTCATGGCTGTACGCATCAACACAAAAAAGTTGTTTTCTCAGTGCATGCAATGCTTTTACAATACAAATAGTATACATTTCAATTTTACACCAAAGCACTTACTGCAAACCTAATGGAAACAACTTAGATTAACTTCCCACATGATTCTGAGATGTCTGAAAGTTGTTTCATACCTGTGCACATCAAGACAATAAAGTTGTTTTCTCAGTGCATGCAATGCTTTTGCAATACAAATAGTATACATTTCAATTTTACACCAAAGCACTTACTGGAAACCTAATGGAAACACCTTAGGTTAACTTCCCACATCATTATGAGTAGCTTGTAAGTTGTTTCATGGCTGTACACATCAACACAAAAAAGTTGTTATCTCAGTGCATGCAATGCTTAGACAATACAAATAGTATACATTTCAATTTTACACCAAAGCACTTACTGCAAACCTAATGGAAACACTTTAAGTTAACTTCGCACATGATTCTGAGATGTCTGAAAGTTGTTTCATACCTGTGCACATAAAGACAAAAAAGTTGATTTCACAGTGAATAGAATGCTTTGACTTAAAAGTAGTATACATTTCAATTGTATTCAAAAGTCCTGACTGCAAACCTAATGGAAACACTTTAAGTTAACTTCCCACATGATTCTGAGATGTCTGAAAGTTGTTTCATACCTGTGCACATAAAGACAAAAAAGTTGATTTCATAGTGAATAGAATGCTTTGACTTAAAAGTAGTATACATTTCAATTGTACTCAAAAGTCCTGACTGCAAACCTAATGGAAACACCTTTGGTTAACTTCCCACATGAGTATGAGTAGGTTTAAAGTTGTTTCATGCCTCAGTTCATCAAGGCAAAAAAGTTACTTTTCAGTGCTACTATGCTCTGACATTAAGGTAGTATATATCTCAATTTTACACCAAAGTACTTACTGCAAACCTAATGGAAACACCTTAGGAGAACTTCCCAGATGATTCTGAGATGTCTGAAAGTTGTTTCATACCTGTGCATAAAAAGACAAAAAAGTTGATTTCTCAGTGAATAGAATGCTTTGACATAAATGCAGTTTCCATTTCAATTCTACTCAAAAGTCCAGACTGCAAACCTAATGGAAACACCTTAGGTTAACTTTCCACATGATTATGAGTAGTTTGAAAGTTGTTTCATGGCTGTACACATCAACACAAAAAAAGTTGTTATCTCAGTGCATGCAAAGCTTTTACAATACAAATAGTATACATTTCAATTTTACACCAAAGCACTTACTGCAAACCTAATGGAAACAACTTAGTTTAACTTCCCACATGATTCTGAGATGTCTGAAAGTTGCTTCATACCTGTGCACATAAAGACAAAAAAGTTGTTTTCTCAGTGCATGCAATGCTTTTACAATACAAATAGTATACATTTCAATTTTACACCAAAGCACTTACTGCAAACCTAATGGAAACACCTTAGGTTAACTTTCCACATGATTATGAGTAGTTTGAAAGTTTTTTCATGGCTGTACACATCAACACAAAAAAGTTGTTATCGCAGTGCATGCAATGCTTAGACAATACAAATAGTATACATTTCAATTTTACACCAAAGCACTTACTGCAAACCTAAAGGAACAACTTAGATTAACTTCCCACATGATTCTGCGATGTCTGAAAGTTGTTTCATACCTGTGCACATAAAGACAAAAAAGTTGATTTCTCAGTGAATAGAATGCTTTTACATAAAAGTAGTTTCTATTTCAATTGTACTCAAAAGTCCTGACTGCAGACCGAATGGAAACACCTTTGGTTAACTTCCCACATGAGTATGAGTAGGTTTAAAGTTGTTTCATGCCTCACTTCATGAAGACAAAAAAGTTACTTTTCAGTGCTACTATGCTCTGACATTAAGGTAGTATACATCTCAATTTTACACCAAAGTACTTACTGCAAACCTAATGGAAACACCTTAGGTTAACTTCCCACATGATTATGAGTAGTTTGAAAGTTGTTTCATGGCTGTACACATCAACACAAAAAAGTTGTTATCTCAGTGCATGCAATGCTTAGACAATACAAATAGTATACATTTCAATTTTACACCAAAGCACTTACTGCAAAACTAATGGAAACAACTTAGATTAACTTCCCACATGATTCTGCGATGTCTGAAAGTTGTTTCATACCTGTGCACATAAAGACAAAAAAGTTGATTTCTCAGTGAATAGAATGCTTTTACATAAAAGTAGTTTCCATTTCAATTGTACTCAAAAGTCCTGACTGCAAACCTAATGGAAACACCTTTGGTTAACTTCACACATGAGTATGAGTAGGTTTAAAGTTGTTTCATGCCTCACTTCATGAAGACAAAAAAGTTACTTTTCAGTGCTACTCTGCTCTGACATTAAGATAGTATACATCTCAATTTTACACCAAAGTACTTACTGCAAATCTAATGGAAACACCTTAGGTTAACTTCCCACATGATGATGAGTAGTTTGAAAGTTGTTTCATGGCTGTACACATCAACACAAAAAAGTTGTTATCTCAGTGAATGCAATGCTTAGACAATACAAATAGTATACATTTCAATTTTACATCAAAGCACTTACTGCAAACCTAATGGAAACACCTAATGTTAACTTTCCACATGATTATGAGTAGTTTGAAAGTTGTTTCATGGCTGTACACATCAACACAAAAAAGTTGTTATCTCAGTGCATGCAATGCTTAGGCAATACAAATAGTATACATTTCAATTTTACATCAAAGCACTTACTGCAAACCTAATGGAAACACCTAAGGTTAACTTTCCACATGATTATGAGTAGTTTGAAAGTTGTTTCATGGCTGTACACATCAACACAAAAAAGTTGTTATCTCAGTGCATGCAATGCTTTTACAATACAAATAGTATACACTTCAATTTTACACCAAAGCACTTACTGCAAACCTAATGGAAACAACTTAGATTAACTTCCCACATGATTCTGAGATGTCTGAAAGTTGTTTCATACCTGTGCACATCAAGACAAAAAAGTTGTTTTCTCAGTGCATGCAATGCTTTTACAATACAAATAGTATACATTTCAATTTTACACCAAAGCACTTACTGCAAACCTAATGGAAACAACTTAGATTAATTTCCCACATGATTCTGAGATGTCTGAAAGTTGTTTCCTACCTGTGCACATAAAGACAAAAAAGTTGATTTCTCAGTGAATAGTATGCTTTTACATAAATGTAGTTTCCATTTCAATTATACTCAAAAGTCCTGACTGCAAACCTAATGGAAACACCTTAGGTTAACTTTCCACAAGATTAGGAGTAGTTTGAAAGTTGTTTCATGGCTGTACACATCAACACAAAAAAGTTGTTATCTCAGTGCATGCAATGCTTAGACAATACAAATAGTATACATTTCAATTTTACAGCAAAGCACTTACTGCAAACCTAATGGAAACACTTTAAGTTAACTTCGCACATGATTCTGAGATGCCTGAAAGTTGTTTCATACCTGTGCACATAAAGACAATAAAGTTGATTTCACAGTGAATAGAATGCTTTGACTTAAAATTAGTATACATTTCAATTGTACTCAAAAGTCCTGACTGCAGATCTAATGGAAACACCTTTGGTTAACTTCCCACATGAGTATGAGTAGGTTTAAAGTTGTTTCATGCCTCAGTTCATGAAGACAAAAAAGTTACTTTTCAGTGCTACTATGCTCTGACATTAAGGTAGCATACATCTCAATTTTATACCAAAGTACTTACTGCAAACCTAATGGAAACACCTTAGGGTAACTTCCCACATGATTATGAGTAGTTTGAAAGTTGTTTCATGGCTGTACATATCAGCACAAAAAAGTTGTTATCTCAGTGCATGCAATGCTTAGACAGTACAAATAATATACATTTCAATTTTACACCAAAGCACTTACTGCAAACCTAATGGAAACAACTTAGATTAACTTCCCACATGATTCTGAGATGTCTGAAAGTTGTTTCATACCTGTGCACATCAAGACAAAAAAGTTGTTTTCTCAGTGCATGCAAAGCTTTTAGAATACAAATAGTATACATTTCAATTTTACACCAAAGCACTTACTGCAAACCTAATGGCAACACCTAAGGTTAACTTTCCACATGATTATGAGCAGTTTGAAAGTTGTTTCATGGCTGTACACATCAACACAAAAAAGTTGTTATCTCAGTGCATGCAATGCTTAGACAATACAAATAGTATACATTTCAATTTTACACCAAAGCACTTACTGCAAACCTAATGGAAACAACTTAGTTTAACTTCCCACATGATTCTGAGATGTCTGAAAGTTGCTTCATACCTGTGCACATAAAGACAAAAAAGTTGTTTTCTCAGTGCATGCAAAGCTTTTAGAATACAAATAGTATACATTTCAATTTTACACCAAAGCACTTACTGCAAACCTAATGGCAACACCTAAGGTTAACTTTCCACATGATTATGAGCAGTTTGAAAGTTGTTTCATGGCTGTACACATCAACACAAAAAAGTTGTTATCTCAGTGCATGCAATGCTTAGACAATACAAATAGTATACATTTCAATTTTACACCAAAGCACTTACTGCAAACCTAATGGAAACAACTTAGTTTAACTTCCCACATGATTCTGAGATGTCTGAAAGTTGCTTCATACCTGTGCACATAAAGACAAAAAAGTTGTTTTCTCAGTGCATGCAATGCTTTTACAATACAAATAGTATACATTTCAATTTTACACCAAAGCACTTACTGCAAACCTAATGGAAACACCTTAGGTTAACTTTCCACATGATTATGAGTAGTTTGAAAGTTTTTTCATGGCTGTACACACCAACACAAAATAGTTGTTATCTCAGTGCATGCAATGCTTAGAGAATACAAATAGTATACATTTCAATTTTACACCAAAGCACTTACTGCAAACCTAATGGAAACAACTTAGATCAACTTCCCACATGATTCTGCGATGTCTGAAAGTTGTTTCATACCTGTGCACATAAAGACAAAAAAGTTGATTTCTCAGTGAATAGAATGCTTTTACATAAAAGTAGTTTATATTTCAATTGTACTCAAAAGTCCTGACTGCAAACCTAATGGAAACACCTTTGGTTAACTTCCCACATGAGTATGAGTAGGTTTAAAGTTGTTTCATGCCTCACTTCATCAAGACAAAAAAGTTACTTTTCAGTGCTACTCTGCTCTGACATTAAGATAGTATACATCTCAATTTCACACCAAAGTACTTACTGCAAACCTAATGGAAACACCTTAGGTTAACTTCCCACATGATTATGAGTAGTTTGAAAGTTGTTTCATGGCTGTACACATCAACACAAAGAAGTTGTTATCTCAGTGCATGCAATGCTTAGAGAATACAAATAGTATAAATTTCAATTTTACACCAAAGCACTTACTGCAAACCTAATGGAAACAACTTAGATTAACTTCCCACATGATTCTGAGATGTCTGAAAGTTGTTTCATACCTGTGCACATCAAGACAAAAAAGTTGTTTTCTCAGTGCATGCAATGCTTTTACAATACAAATAGTATACATTTCAATTTTACACCAAAGCACTTACTGCAAACCTAATGGAAACAACTTAGATTAACTTCCCACATGATTCTGAGATGTCTGAAAGTTGTTTCATACCTGTGCACATCAAGACAATAAAGTTGTTTTCTCAGTGCATGCAATGCTTTTGCAATACAAATAGTATACATTTCAATTTTACACCAAAGCACTTACTGGAAACCTAATGGAAACACCTTAGGTTAACTTCCCACATCATTATGAGTAGCTTGTAAGTTGTTTCATGGCTGTACACATCAACACAAAAAAGTTGTTATCTCAGTGCATGCAATGCTTAGACAATACAAATAGTATACATTTCAATTTTACACCAAAGCACTTACTGCAAACCTAATGGAAACACTTTAAGTTAACTTCGCACATGATTCTGAGATGTCTGAAAGTTGTTTCATACCTGTGCACATAAAGACAAAAAAGTTGATTTCACAGTGAATAGAATGCTTTGACTTAAAAGTAGTATACATTTCAATTGTATTCAAAAGTCCTGACTGCAAACCTAATGGAAACACTTTAAGTTAACTTCCCACATGATTCTGAGATGTCTGAAAGTTGTTTCATACCTGTGCACATAAAGACAAAAAAGTTGATTTCATAGTGAATAGAATGCTTTGACTTAAAAGTAGTATACATTTCAATTGTACTCAAAAGTCCTGACTGCAAACCTAATGGAAACACCTTTGGTTAACTTCCCACATGAGTATGAGTAGGTTTAAAGTTGTTTCATGCCTCAGTTCATCAAGGCAAAAAAGTTACTTTTCAGTGCTACTATGCTCTGACATTAAGGTAGTATATATCTCAATTTTACACCAAAGTACTTACTGCAAACCTAATGGAAACACCTTAGGAGAACTTCCCAGATGATTCTGAGATGTCTGAAAGTTGTTTCATACCTGTGCATAAAAAGACAAAAAAGTTGATTTCTCAGTGAATAGAATGCTTTGACATAAATGCAGTTTCCATTTCAATTCTACTCAAAAGTCCTGACTGCAAACCTAATGGAAACACCTTAGGTTAACTTTCCACATGATTATGAGTAGTTTGAAAGTTGTTTCATGGCTGTACACATCAACACAAAAAAAGTTGTTATCTCAGAGCATGCAATGCTTTTACAATACAAATAGTGTACATTTCAATTTTACACCAAAGCACTTACTGCAAACCTAATGGAAACAACTTAGTTTAACTTCCCACATGATTCTGAGATGTCTGAAAGTTGCTTCATACCTGTGCACATAAAGACAAAAAAGTTGTTTTCTCAGTGCATGCAATGCTTTTACAATACAAATAGTATACATTTCAATTTTACACCAAAGCACTTACTGCAAACCTAATGGAAACACCTTAGGTTAACTTTCCACATGATTATGAGTAGTTTGAAAGTTTTTTCATGGCTGTACACATCAACACAAAAAAGTTGTTATCGCAGTGCATGCAATGCTTAGACAATACAAATAGTATACATTTCAATTTTACACCAAAGCACTTACTGCAAACCTAAAGGAACAACTTAGATTAACTTCCCACATGATTCTGCGATGTCTGAAAGTTGTTTCATACCTGTGCACATAAAGACAAAAAAGTTGATTTCTCAGTGAATAGAATGCTTTTACATAAAAGTAGTTTCTATTTCAATTGTACTCAAAAGTCCTGACTGCAGACCGAATGGAAACACCTTTGGTTAACTTCCCACATGAGTATGAGTAGGTTTAAAGTTGTTTCATGCCTCACTTCATGAAGACAAAAAAGTTACTTTTCAGTGCTACTATGCTCTGACATTAAGGTAGTATACATCTCAATTTTACACCAAAGTACTTACTGCAAACCTAATGGAAACACCTTAGGTTAACTTCCCACATGATTATGAGTAGTTTGAAAGTTGTTTCATGGCTGTACACATCAACACAAAAAAGTTGTTATCTCAGTGCATGCAATGCTTAGACAATACAAATAGTATACATTTCAATTTTACACCAAAGCACTTACTGCAAAACTAATGGAAACAACTTAGATTAACTTCCCACATGATTCTGCGATGTCTGAAAGTTGTTTCATACCTGTGCACATAAAGACAAAAAAGTTGATTTCTCAGTGAATAGAATGCTTTTACATAAAAGTAGTTTCCATTTCAATTGTACTCAAAAGTCCTGACTGCAAACCTAATGGAAACACCTTTGGTTAACTTCACACATGAGTATGAGTAGGTTTAAAGTTGTTTCATGCCTCACTTCATGAAGACAAAAAAGTTACTTTTCAGTGCTACTCTGCTCTGACATTAAGATAGTATACATCTCAATTTTACACCAAAGTACTTACTGCAAATCTAATGGAAACACCTTAGGTTAACTTCCCACATGATGATGAGTAGTTTGAAAGTTGTTTCATGGCTGTACACATCAACACAAAAAAGTTGTTATCTCAGTGAATGCAATGCTTAGACAATACAAATAGTATACATTTCAATTTTACATCAAAGCACTTACTGCAAACCTAATGGAAACACCTAATGTTAACTTTCCACATGATTATGAGTAGTTTGAAAGTTGTTTCATGGCTGTACACATCAACACAAAAAAGTTGTTATCTCAGTGCATGCAATGCTTAGGCAATACAAATAGTATACATTTCAATTTTACATCAAAGCACTTACTGCAAACCTAATGGAAACACCTAAGGTTAACTTTCCACATGATTATGAGTAGTTTGAAAGTTGTTTCATGGCTGTACACATCAACACAAAAAAGTTGTTATCTCAGTGCATGCAATGCTTTTACAATACAAATAGTATACACTTCAATTTTACACCAAAGCACTTACTGCAAACCTAATGGAAACAACTTAGATTAACTTCCCACATGATTCTGAGATGTCTGAAAGTTGTTTCATACCTGTGCACATCAAGACAAAAAAGTTGTTTTCTCAGTGCATGCAATGCTTTTACAATACAAATAGTATACATTTCAATTTTACACCAAAGCACTTACTGCAAACCTAATGGAAACAACTTAGATTAATTTCCCACATGATTCTGAGATGTCTGAAAGTTGTTTCCTACCTGTGCACATAAAGACAAAAAAGTTGATTTCTCAGTGAATAGTATGCTTTTACATAAATGTAGTTTCCATTTCAATTATACTCAAAAGTCCTGACTGCAAACCTAATGGAAACACCTTAGGTTAACTTTCCACATGATTAGGAGTAGTTTGAAAGTTGTTTCATGGCTGTACACATCAACACAAAAAAGTTGTTATCTCAGTGCATGCAATGCTTAGACAATACAAATAGTATACATTTCAATTTTACAGCAAAGCACTTACTGCAAACCTAATGGAAACACTTTAAGTTAACTTCGCACATGATTCTGAGATGCCTGAAAGTTGTTTCATACCTGTGCACATAAAGACAAAAAAGTTGATTTCACAGTGAATAGAATGCTTTGACTTAAAATTAGTATACATTTCAATTGTACTCAAAAGTCCTGACTGCAGATCTAATGGAAACACCTTTGGTTAACTTCCCACATGAGTATGAGTAGGTTTAAAGTTGTTTCATGCCTCAGTTCATGAAGACAAAAAAGTTACTTTTCAGTGCTACTATGCTCTGACATTAAGGTAGCATACATCTCAATTTTATACCAAAGTACTTACTGCAAACCTAATGGAAACACCTTAGGGTAACTTCCCACATGATTATGAGTAGTTTGAAAGTTGTTTCATGGCTGTACATATCAGCACAAAAAAGTTCTTATCTCAGTGCATGCAATGCTTAGACAGTACAAATAATATACATTTCAATTTTACACCAAAGCACTTACTGCAAACCTAATGGAAACAACTTAGATTAACTTCCCACATGATTCTGAGATGTCTGAAAGTTGTTTCATACCTGTGCACATCAAGACAAAAAAGTTGTTTTCTCAGTGCATGCAAAGCTTTTAGAATACAAATAGAATACATTTCAATTTTACACCAAAGCACTTACTGCAAACCTAATGGCAACACCTAAGGTTAACTTTCCACATGATTATGAGCAGTTTGAAAGTTGTTTCATGGCTGTACACATCAACACAAAAAAGTTGTTATCTCAGTGCATGCAATGCTTAGACAATACAAATAGTATACATTTCAATTTTACACCAAAGCACTTACTGCAAACCTAATGGAAACAACTTAGTTTAACTTCCCACATGATTCTGAGATGTCTGAAAGTTGCTTCATACCTGTGCACATAAAGACAAAAAAGTTGTTTTCTCAGTGCATGCAATGCTTTTACAATACAAATAGTATACATTTCAATTTTACACCAAAGCACTTACTGCCAACCTAATGGAAACACCTTACGTTAACTTCCCACATGATTATGAGTAGTTTGAAAGTTGTTTCATGGCTGTACACATCAACACAAAAAAGTTGTTATCTCAGTGCATGCAAAGCTGAGACAGTACACATAGTATACATTTCAATTTTACACCAAAGCACTTACTGCAAACCTAATGGAAACACCTTACGTTAACTTCCCACATGATTATGAGTAGTTTGAAAGTTGTTTCATGGCTGTACACATCAACACAAAAAGTTCTTATCTCAGTGCATGCAATGCTTAGACAATACAAATAGTATACGTTTCAATTTTACAGCAAAGCACTTACTGCAAAACTAATGGAAACAACTTAGATTAACTTCCCACATGATTCTGCGATGTCTGAAAGTTGTTTCATACCTGTGCACATAAAGACAAAAAAGTTGATTTCTCAGTGAATAGAATGCTTTTACATAAAAGTAGTTTATATTTCAATTGTACTCAAAAGTCCTGACTGCAAACCTAATGGAAACACCTTTGGTTAACTTCCCACATGAGTATGAGTAGGTTTAAAGTTGTTTCATGCCTCACTTCATCAAGACAAAAAAGTTACTTTTCAGTGCTACTCTGCTCTGACATTAAGATAGTATACATCTCAATTTCACACCAAAGTACTTACTGCAAACCTAATGGAAACACCTTAGGTTAACTTACCACATGATTATGAGTAGTTTGAAAGTTGTTTCATGGCTGTACACATCAACACAAAGAAGTTGTTATCTCAGTGCATGCAATGCTTAGAGAATACAAATAGTATAAATTTCAATTTTACACCAAAGCACTTACTGCAAACCTAATGGAAACAACTTAGATTAACTTCCCACATGATTCTGAGATGTCTGAAAGTTGTTTCATACCTGTGCACATCAAGACAAAAAAGTTGTTTTCTCAGTGCATGCAATGCTTTTACAATACAAATAGTATACATTTCAATTTTACACCAAAGCACTTACTGCAAACCTAATGGAAACAACTTAGATTAACTTCCCACATGATTCTGAGATGTCTGAAAGTTGTTTCATACCTGTGCACATCAAGACAATAAAGTTGTTTTCTCAGTGCATGCAATGCTTTTGCAATACAAATAGTATACATTTCAATTTTACACCAAAGCACTTACTGGAAACCTAATGGAAACACCTTAGGTTAACTTCCCACATCATTATGAGTAGCTTGTAAGTTGTTTCATGGCTGTACACATCAACACAAAAAAGTTGTTATCTCAGTGCATGCAATGCTTAGACAATACAAATAGTATACATTTCAATTTTACACCAAAGCACTTACTGCAAACCTAATGGAAACACTTTAAGTTAACTTCGCACATGATTCTGAGATGTCTGAAAGTTGTTTCATACCTGTGCACATAAAGACAAAAAAGTTGATTTCACAGTGAATAGAATGCTTTGACTTAAAAGTAGTATACATTTCAATTGTATTCAAAAGTCCTGACTGCAAACCTAATGGAAACACTTTAAGTTAACTTCCCACATGATTCTGAGATGTCTGAAAGTTGTTTCATACCTGTGCACATAAAGACAAAAAAGTTGATTTCATAGTGAATAGAATGCTTTGACTTAAAAGTAGTATACATTTCAATTGTACTCAAAAGTCCTGACTGCAAACCTAATGGAAACACCTTTGGTTAACTTCCCACATGAGTATGAGTAGGTTTAAAGTTGTTTCATGCCTCAGTTCATCAAGGCAAAAAAGTTACTTTTCAGTGCTACTATGCTCTGACATTAAGGTAGTATATATCTCAATTTTACACCAAAGTACTTACTGCAAACCTAATGGAAACACCTTAGGAGAACTTCCCAGATGATTCTGAGATGTCTGAAAGTTGTTTCATACCTGTGCATAAAAAGACAAAAAAGTTGATTTCTCAGTGAATAGAATGCTTTGACATAAATGCAGTTTCCATTTCAATTCTACTCAAAAGTCCAGACTGCAAACCTAATGGAAACACCTTAGGTTAACTTTCCACATGATTATGAGTAGTTTGAAAGTTGTTTCATGGCTGTACACATCAACACAAAAAAAGTTGTTATCTCAGTGCATGCAATGCTTTTACAATACAAATAGTATACATTTCAATTTTACACCAAAGCACTTACTGCAAACCTAATGGAAACAACTTAGTTTAACTTCCCACATGATTCTGAGATGTCTGAAAGTTGCTTCATACCTGTGCACATAAAGACAAAAAAGTTGTTTTCTCAGTGCATGCAATGCTTTTACAATACAAATAGTATACATTTCAATTTTACACCAAAGCACTTACTGCAAACCTAATGGAAACACCTTAGGTTAACTTTCCACATGATTATGAGTAGTTTGAAAGTTTTTTCATGGCTGTACACATCAACACAAAAAAGTTGTTATCGCAGTGCATGCAATGCTTAGACAATACAAATAGTATACATTTCAATTTTACACCAAAGCACTTACTGCAAACCTAAAGGAACAACTTAGATTAACTTCCCACATGATTCTGCGATGTCTGAAAGTTGTTTCATACCTGTGCACATAAAGACAAAAAAGTTGATTTCTCAGTGAATAGAATGCTTTTACATAAAAGTAGTTTCTATTTCAATTGTACTCAAAAGTCCTGACTGCAGACCGAATGGAAACACCTTTGGTTAACTTCCCACATGAGTATGAGTAGGTTTAAAGTTGTTTCATGCCTCACTTCATGAAGACAAAAAAGTTACTTTTCAGTGCTACTATGCTCTGACATTAAGGTAGTATACATCTCAATTTTACACCAAAGTACTTACTGCAAACCTAATGGAAACACCTTAGGTTAACTTCCCACATGATTATGAGTAGTTTGAAAGTTGTTTCATGGCTGTACACATCAACACAAAAAAGTTGTTATCTCAGTGCATGCAATGCTTAGACAATACAAATAGTATACATTTCAATTTTACACCAAAGCACTTACTGCAAAACTAATGGAAACAACTTAGATTAACTTCCCACATGATTCTGCGATGTCTGAAAGTTGTTTCATACCTGTGCACATAAAGACAAAAAAGTTGATTTCTCAGTGAATAGAATGCTTTTACATAAAAGTAGTTTCCATTTCAATTGTACTCAAAAGTCCTGACTGCAAACCTAATGGAAACACCTTTGGTTAACTTCACACATGAGTATGAGTAGGTTTAAAGTTGTTTCATGCCTCACTTCATGAAGACAAAAAAGTTACTTTTCAGTGCTACTCTGCTCTGACATTAAGATAGTATACATCTCAATTTTACACCAAAGTACTTACTGCAAATCTAATGGAAACACCTTAGGTTAACTTCCCACATGATGATGAGTAGTTTGAAAGTTGTTTCATGGCTGTACACATCAACACAAAAAAGTTGTTATCTCAGTGAATGCAATGCTTAGACAATACAAATAGTATACATTTCAATTTTACATCAAAGCACTTACTGCAAACCTAATGGAAACACCTAATGTTAACTTTCCACATGATTATGAGTAGTTTGAAAGTTGTTTCATGGCTGTACACATCAACACAAAAGAGTTGTTATCTCAGTGCATGCAATGCTTAGGCAATACAAATAGTATACATTTCAATTTTACATCAAAGCACTTACTGCAAACCTAATGGAAACACCTAAGGTTAACTTTCCACATGATTATGAGTAGTTTGAAAGTTGTTTCATGGCTGTACACATCAACACAAAAAAGTTGTTATCTCAGTGCATGCAATGCTTTTACAATACAAATAGTATACACTTCAATTTTACACCAAAGCACTTACTGCAAACCTAATGGAAACAACTTAGATTAACTTCCCACATGATTCTGAGATGTCTGAAAGTTGTTTCATACCTGTGCACATCAAGACAAAAAAGTTGTTTTCTCAGTGCATGCAATGCTTTTACAATACAAATAGTATACATTTCAATTTTACACCAAAGCACTTACTGCAAACCTAATGGAAACAACTTAGATTAATTTCCCACATGATTCTGAGATGTCTGAAAGTTGTTTCCTACCTGTGCACATAAAGACAAAAAAGTTGATTTCTCAGTGAATAGTATGCTTTTACATAAATGTAGTTTCCATTTCAATTATACTCAAAAGTCCTGACTGCAAACCTAATGGAAACACCTTAGGTTAACTTTCCACATGATTAGGAGTAGTTTGAAAGTTGTTTCATGGCTGTACACATCAACACAAAAAAGTTGTTATCTCAGTGCATGCAATGCTTAGACAATACAAATAGTATACATTTCAATTTTACAGCAAAGCACTTACTGCAAACCTAATGGAAACACTTTAAGTTAACTTCGCACATGATTCTGAGATGCCTGAAAGTTGTTTCATACCTGTGCACATAAAGACAATAAAGTTGATTTCACAGTGAATAGAATGCTTTGACTTAAAATTAGTATACATTTCAATTGTACTCAAAAGTCCTGACTGCAGATCTAATGGAAACACCTTTGGTTAACTTCCCACATGAGTATGAGTAGGTTTAAAGTTGTTTCATGCCTCAGTTCATGAAGACAAAAAAGTTACTTTTCAGTGCTACTATGCTCTGACATTAAGGTAGCATACATCTCAATTTTATACCA
Source organism: Mobula birostris (assembly GCF_030028105.1). Taxonomy (NCBI): domain Eukaryota; kingdom Metazoa; phylum Chordata; class Chondrichthyes; order Myliobatiformes; family Myliobatidae; genus Mobula; species Mobula birostris. The sequence goes on along the minus strand of NW_027275505.1, from coordinate 861 downwards.
AAGTACTTACTGCAAACCTAATGGAAACACCTTAGGGTAACTTCCCACATGATTATGAGTAGTTTGAAAGTTGTTTCATGGCTGTACATATCAGCACAAAAAGTTGTTATCTCAGTGCATGCAATGCTTAGACAGTACAAATAATATACATTTCAATTTTACACCAAAGCACTTACTGCAAACCTAATGGAAACAACTTAGATTAACTTCCCACATGATTCTGAGATGTCTGAAAGTTGTTTCATACCTGTGCACATCAAGACAAAAAGTTGTTTTCTCAGTGCATGCAAAGCTTTTAGAATACAAATAGTATACATTTCAATTTTACACCAAAGCACTTACTGCAAACCTAATGGCAACACCTAAGGTTAACTTTCCACATGATTATGAGCAGTTTGAAAGTTGTTTCATGGCTGGACACATCAACACAAAAAAGTTGTTATCTCAGTGCATGCAATGCTTAGACAATACAAATAGTATACATTTCAATTTTACACCAAAGCACTTACTGCAAACCTAATGGAAACAACTAGTAGTTTAACTTCCCACATGATTCTGAGATGTCTGAAAGTTGCTTCATACCTGTGCACATAAAGACAAAAAAGTTGTTTTCTCAGTGCATGCAAAGCTTTTAGAATACAAATAGTATACATTTCAATTTTACACCAAAGCACTGCAAACCTAATGGCAACACCTAAGGTTAACTTTCCACATGATTATGAGCAGTTTGAAAGTTGTTTCATGGCTGTACACATCAACACAAAAAAGTGTTATCTCAGTGCATGCAATGCTTAGACAATACAAATAGTATACATTTCAATTTTACACCAAAGCACTTACTGCAAACCTAATGGAAACAAC
>NW_027275504.1:0-57322 GCF_030028105.1 Mobula birostris | reverse complement strand
CTCTCTCAGACACACCTTATCCATCTCTCTCAGACACACACTCTGTCCATCTCTCTGTCTCACACAGACTCTGTCCATCTCTTCTCACACACACTCTGTCAATCTCTCTCACACACACTCTGTCCATCTCTCTCACAGAACCTGTCCATCTCTCTCTCTCACACACACCCTTTCCATCTCTCTCTCACACACACACTCTCTCCATCTCACTCACACACACCCTGTCCATCTCTGCCTCTCACACACACTCTGTCAATCTCTCTCACAGACACTCTGTCCATCTCTCACTTACACACTCCCTGTCCATCTTTCTCTCTCACACACACTCTGTCCATCACTCTCACAAGCACTCTGTCCTTCTCTCTCGCACACACACACCCCGTCCATCTCTCGCACACACATGCTGTCCATCCCCCTCTCTCACACACACCCTGTCCATCTCTCTCTCTCACACAGACTCTGTCCATCTCTTTCTCACACACACTCTGTCAATCTCTCTCACACACACTCTGTCCATCGCTCTCTCAGACACTCTCTGTCGATCTCTCCCTCAGACACACCCTGTCCATCTCTCTCTCACACACTCTGTCCATCTCTCTAACACACACACCTTGTCCATCTCTCTCACACACAAAATCTCTCCATCTCTCTCTCACACACACTCTGTCCATCTCTCTCTCACACACACCCTGTCCATCTCTCTCTCTCACACACACCCCGTCCATATCTCTCTCTCACACACACTCTGTCCATCTCTCACACACACCCTGTCGATCTCTCTCACACACACTCTGTCCATCTCTCTCTCACACACTCTGTCCATCTCTCTCTCACACACACACCCTGTCCATGTCTCTCTCCCATACACACCCTATCCATCTCACTCTCACACACACTCTGTCTGTCCATCCCTCTCTCACACACACCCTATCCATCTTCCTCTCACACACACCTTGACCATCTCTCTCACATACACTCCCTGTCCATCTCTCCCTCCTACACACCCTGTCCATCTCTCACTCTCTCACACACTCTGTCCATCTCTGTAACACACACACCTTGTCCGTATCTCTCACACACAAAATCTGTCCATCTCTCTCTCACACACACTCTGTCCATCTCTCCCTCACACACACCCTGTCCATCTCTCTGTCACACACACGCTGTCCATCTCTTTCTCAAACACCCTATCCATCTCTCTCTCACACACACGCTGTCCATCTCTGTCACACACACCCTGTCCATCTCTCTCTCTCTCACAGACACACTGTCCATCTCTCTCTCTCACACACACCCTGTCCATCTGTCTCTCACACACACACTCTGTCCATCTCTCTCACACACACACTCTGTCCATCTCTCTCACACACACACTGTCCATCTCTCTCTCTCACACACACACTCTGTCAATCTCTCTATCACATGCACTCTGTCCATCTCTCTCACACATACACACCCTATCAATCTCTCTCTCAGACACACCTTGCCCATCTCTCTGTCTCACACACTCTGTCCATATCTCTCACACACTCCCTGTCCATATCTCTCTTACACACTCGCTGTCCATCTCTCTCTCACACACACTCTGCCCATCTCTCTCTCTCACACACACTCTGTCCATCTCTCTCTCTCTCACACACACCCGTCCATCTCTCTCTCACACACACTCATTCCATCTCTCTCACACACACGCATACCCTGTTGATCTCTCTCAAACACACTCTGTCCATCTCTCCCTGACACACACCCTGTCAATCTCTCCCTCTCACACACACTCTGTCAATCTCTCTCACACACACACTCTGTCAATCTCAATCAGACACACACTCTGTCCATCTCTCCCTCAAACACAGCCTGTCCTTCTCTCTCCCTCTCACACACCTGTCCATCGCTCTCTCTCACACACACTCTGTCAATCTCTCTATCACATGCTCTGTCCATCTCTCTCACACAAACACACCCTGTCCATCGCTCACACGCACACCCTGTCCATCTCTACCTCTCACACACACTCTGTCAATCTCTCTCACAGACACTCTGTCCATCTCTCTCACACACACACTCTGTACATCTCTCACACACACCCTGTCGATCTCTCTCACACACACTCTGTCCATCTCTCTCTCACACACTCTGTCCATCTCTCTCTCACACACACCTTGTCCATCTCTCCCTCATACACACCCTGTCCATCTCTCTCTCTCACACACTCTGTCAATCTCTCTAACACACACACTTTGCCCATCTCTCTCACACACAAAACCTGTCCATTTCTCTATCACACAGAATCTGTCCATCTCTCTCACACACACCCTGTCCATCCCTCACTCTCTCACACAGACACCCTGTCTATCTCTCTCACACTCACTCTGTCCATCTCTCTCTCACATGCACTCTGTCCATCTCACACACACACCCTGTCGACCTCTCTCACACACACTCTGTCCATCTCTCTCTCACACACATCCTCTGTCAATCTCTCTCTCACACACACTCTGTCCATCTCTCTCTCGCACACACTCTGTCCATCTCTCTCTCACACACACCTTGTCCATCTCTCCCTAATACACACCCTGTCCATCATTCTCTCTCTCACACACACCCTGTCCATCTTTCTCACACTCACTCTATCCATCTCTCTCTCACACACACTCTGTCCATCTCTCACACACACCTTGTCCATCTCTCTCACACACACCCTGTCCATCTCTCTCTCTCACACACACTCTGTCCATCTCTCTCTCTCACACACACTCTGTCCATCTCTCTCTCTCTCACACACACATCCTGTCCATCTCTCTCTCACACACACCCTGTCCATCTCTCTCTCACGCACACACTCTATCCATCTCTCTCTCACACACACACTCTATCCATCTCTCTCTCTCACACACCCTGTCCATCTCTCTCTCTCATGCACACTCTGTCCATCTCTTTCTCACACACACTCTGTCAATCTCTCTCACACACACTCTGTCCATCTCTCTAACACACACACCTTGTCCATCTTTCTCACACACAAAATCTCTCCATCTCTCTCTCACACACACTCTGTCCATCTCTCTCTCACACACACCCTGTCCATCTCTCTCTCTCACACACACCCTGTCCATATCTCTCTCTCACACACACTCTGTCCATCTCTTTCTCACACACCCTATCTATCTCTCTCTCTCACAGACACGCTATCCATCTCTGTCACACACACCCTGTCCATCTCTCTCTCTCACACACACCCTGTCCATCTCTCTCTCACACACACACTCTGTCCATCTCTCACACACACCCTGTCGATCTCTCTCACACACACTCTGTCCATCTCTCTCTCACACACTCTGTCCATCTCTCTCTCACACACACACACCCTGTCCATCTCTCTCTCTCATACACACCCTATCCATCTCACTCTCACACACACTCTGTCCATCCCTCTCTCACACACAACTTGTCCATCTCTCCCTCACACACACCCTGTCCATCTCTCTCTCTCACACACTCTGTCCATCTCGCTAACACACACACTTTGTCCATCTCTCTCACACACAAAACCTGTCCATTTCTCTATCACACAGAATCTGTCCATCTCTCTCACACACACCCTGTCCATCCCTCTCTCTCTCACACACACACCCTGTCTATCTCTCTCACACTCACTCTGTCCATCTCTCTCTCACACACACTCTGTCCATCTCTCTCACACACGCACTCTGTCTATCTCTCACACACACCCTGTCGATCTCTCTCACACACACCTTGTCCATCTCTCCCTAATACACACCCTGTCCATCTCTCTCTCTCTCTCACACACTGTCCATCTCTCTCACACACACAACCTGTCCATTTCTCTATCACACAGACTCTGTCGATCTCTCTCTTACACACAGCCTGTCCATCTCTCTCTCTCACACACACTCTGTCCATCTCTTTCTCACACACCCTGTCCATCTCTCTCTCTCACACACACTCTATCCATCTCACTCTCACACACACCCTGTCCATCTCTCTCTCTCACACACACCCTGTCCATCTCTCTCTCACACATACACTCTGTCCATCTCTCTCACACACACTCTGTCCATCTCTCTCTAACACATACCCTGTCCATCCCTCTCTCACACACACTATCCATCTCCCTCTCACACACACTTTGTCCATCTCTCTCTCACACACACTCTGTCCATCTCTCTCTCACACACAAACTCTATCCATCTCTCTCTCGCACACACCCTGTCCATCTCTCTCTCTCACACACACCCTGTCCATCTCTCTCTCACACATACACTCTGTCCATCTCTCTCACACACACTCTGTCCATCTCTCTCTAACACATACCCTGTCCATCCCTCTCTCACACACACTATCCATCACTTTCTCACATGCATACACTGTCCATCTCTCTCTCACACACACTCTGTCCATCTCTCTCTCTCACACACCCTCTCCATCTCTCTCTCTCACACACACCCTGTCCATCTCTGTCTTACACACACGCCCTGTCCATCTCCCTATCACAAAACTCTGAACATCTTTCACACATACCCTGTCCATCCCTCCAACACAAACTTTGTCCATCTGTCTCACACACATACACTCTGTCCATCTCTCTCTCACACACACCCTGTCCATCTCTCTCTCACATACACTCTGTGCATCTCTTTCTCACAAACACTCTCCTGTCCATCACTCTCTCACACACTCTATCCATCTCGCTCTCACACACACTCTGTCCATCACTCTCACACACTTTGTCCATCTCTCTCACACACATACACACTGTCAATCTCTCTCTCAGACACACTCTGTCCATCTCGCTCTCACACACACTCTGTCCATCTCTCTCTTACACACAGCCTGTCCATCTATCTCTCACACACTCCCTGTCCATCTCTCTCTCTCTCTCACACACACACCCGTACATCTCTCTCTCACACACACTCATTCCATCGCTCTCACACACACACACACCCTGTCGATCTCTCTCAAACACACTCTGTCCATCTCTCCCTCACACACACCCTGTCAATCTCTCCCTCTCACACACACTCTGTCCATTTCTCTCTCACACAAACTCTATCCATCTCTCTCACACACACCCTGTCCATCTCTCTCTCACACACACGCTGTCCATCTCTCTGTCTCACACACTCTGTCCATCTGTCTCTCACACACACACCCTGTCCATCACTCTCACACACACTGTATCCATCTCTCTCTCACACACACACTCTATCCATCTCTCTCTCTCACACACTCTGTCCATCGCTCTCACACACAAAACCTGTCCATTTCTCTATCACACAGAATCTGTCCATCTCTCTCACACGCACCCTGTCCATCACCTCTCTCTCTCACACACACACCCTGTCTATCTCTCTCACACTCACTCTGTCCATCTCTCTCTCACACACACTCTGTCCATCTCTCTCACACACGCACTCTGTCTATCTCTCACACACACCCTGTCGATCTCTCTCACACACACCTTGTCCATCTCTCCCTAATACACACCCTGTCCATCTCTCTCTCTCTCTCACACACTGTCCATCTCTCTCACACACACAACCTGTCCATTTCTCTATCACACAGACTCTGTCGATCTCTCTCTTACACACAGCCTGTCCATCTCTCTCTCACACATGCTCTGTCCATCTCTCTCTCACACACCCTATCCATCTCCCTCTCACACACACTTTGTCCATCTCTCTCACACACACACTCTGTCCATCTCTCTCTCACACACAAACTCTATCCATCTCTCTCTCGCACACACCCTGTCCATCTCTCTCTCTCACACACACTCTGTCCATCTCTTTCTCACACACCCTGTCCATCTCTCTCTCTCACACACTCTATCCATCTCACTCTCACACACACCCTGTCCATCTGCCTCTCTCACACACACCCTGTCCATCTCTCTCTCACACATACACTCTGTCCATCTCTCTCACACACACTCTGTCCATCTCTCTAGCACATACCCTGTCCATCCCTCTCTCACACACACTATCCATCTCCCTCTCACACACACTTTGTCCATCTCTCTCTCACACACACACTCTATCCATCTCTCTCTCTCACACACTCTGTCCATCGCTCTCACACACACCCTGGCCAGCTCTCTCTCACACACACTCTGTCCATCTCTCACACACACACCCTATCCATCTCTCTCTCACACACACACTTGTCCATCTCTCTCTCACACACACACTGTCCATCTCTCTCTCTCACACACACTATCCATCTCTCTCTCTCACACACACACTGTCCATCTCTCTCTCACACACACACTGTCCATCTCGCTCTCTCACACACTCTGTCCATCTCTCTCACACACACTGTATCCATCTCTCTCTCACACACACCCTGTCCATCTCTCTCTCATGCACACACTCTATCCATCTCTCTCTCACACACACACTATCCATCGCTCTCTCACACACCCTGTCCATCTCTCTCTCTCACACACACCCTGTCCATATCTCTCTCACACACACTTTGTCCATCTCTTTCTCACACATCTTATCCATTTCTCTCTCTCACAGACATGCTATCCATCTCTGTCACACACACCCTGTCCATCTCTCTCTCTCACACACACCCAGTCCATCTCTCTCACACACAGTGTGTCCATCTCTCTCACACCCACACTCTGTCCATCTCTCACACACAGCCTGTCGATCTCTCTCACACACACTCTGTCCATCTCTCTCACACACACACTCTATCAATCTCTCTCTCACACACACTCTGTCCATCACTCTCTCACACACACCTTGTCCATCTCTCCCTAATACACACCCTGTCCTTCTCTCTCTCTGTCACACACTCTGTCCATCTCTCTAACACACACACTCTGTCCATCTCTCTCACACACACACTCTGTCCATCTCTCACACACACCCTGTCCATCTCTCTCTCTCACACACACCCTGTCCATCCCTCTCTCTCTCACACACACCCTGTCCATCTTTCTCACACTCACTCTGTCCATCTCTCTGTCACACACACTCTATCCATCTCTCTCGCACACGCACTCTGTCCATCTCTCACACACACCTTGTCCATCTCTCTCACACACACCCTGTCCATCTCTCTCTCGCACACACACTCTGTACATCTCTCACACACACCCTGTCGATCTCTCTCACACACACTCTGTCCATCTCTCTCTCACACACTCTGTCCATCTCTCTCTCACACACACCTTGTCCATCTCTCCCTCATACACACCCTGTCCATCTCTCTCTCTCACACACTCTGTCAATCTCTCTAACACACACACTTTGCCCATCTCTCTCACACACAAAACCTGTCCATTTCTCTATCACACAGAATCTGTCCATCTCTCTCACACACACCCTGTCCATCCCTCACTCTCTCACACAGACACCCTGTCTATCTCTCTCACACTCACTCTGTCCATCTCTCTCTCACATGCACTTTGTCCATCTCTCACACACACCCTGTCGATCTCTCTCACACACACTCTGTCCATCTCTCTCTCACACACATCCTCTGTCAATCTCTCTCTCACACACACTCTGTCCATCTCTCTCTCGCACACACTCTGTCCATCTCTCTCTCACACACACCTTGTCCATCTCTCCCTAATACACACCCTGTCCATCATTCTCTCTCTCACACACACCCTGTCCATCTTTCTCACACTCACTCTATCCATCTCTCTCTCACACACACTCTGTCCATCTCTCACACACACCTTGTCCATCTCTCTCACACACACCCTGTCCATCTCTCTCTCTCACACACACTCTGTCCATCTCTCTCTCTCTCACACACACATCCTGTCCATCTCTCTCTCACACACACCCTGTCCATCTCTCTCTCACGCACACACTCTATCCTTCTCTCTCTCACACACACACTCTATCCATCTCTCTCTCTCACACACCCTGTCCATCTCTCTCTCTCACACACACCCTGTCCATATCTCTCTCTCACACACACTCTGTCCATCTCTCTCTCTCATGCACACTCTGTCCATCTCTTTCTCACACACACTCTGTCCATCTCTTTCTCACACACACTCTGTCAATCTCTCTCACACACACTCTGTCCATCTCTCTAACACACACACCTTGTCCATCTCTCTCACACACAAAATCTCTCCATCTCTCTCTAACACACACTCTGTCCATCTCTCTCTCACACACACCCTGTCCATCTCTCTCTCTCACACACACCCTGTCCATATCTCTCTCTCACACACACTCTGTCGATCTCTCACACACACCCTGTCGATCTCTCTCACACACACTCTGTCCATCTCTCTCTCACACACTCTGTCCATCTCTCTCTCACACACACACCCTGTCCATCTCTCTCTCCCATACACACCCTATCCATCTCACTCTCACACACACTCTGTCCATCCCTCTCTCACACACACCTTGTCCATCTCTCCCTCATACACACCCTGTCCATCTCTCTCTCTCACACACTCTGTCCATCTCTCTAAAACACACAGTTTGTCCATCTCTCTCACACACAAAACCTGTCCAATTCTCTATCACACAGAATCTGTCCATCTCTCTCACACACACCCTGTCCATCCCTCTCTCTCTCACACACACACCCTGTCTATCTCTCTCACACTCACTCTGTCCATCTCTCTCTCACACACACTCTGTCCATCTCTCTCACACACGCACTCTGTCTATCTCTCACACACACCCTGTCGATCTCTCTCACACACACCTTGTCCATCTCTCCCTAATACACACCCTGTCCATCTCTCTCTCTCTCTCACACACTGTCCATCTCTCTCACACACACAACCTGTCCATTTCTCCATCACACAGACTCTGTCGATCTCTCTCTTACACACAGCCTGTCCATCTCTCTCTCACACATGCTCTGTCCATCTCTCTCTCACACACCCTATCCATCTCCCTCTCACACACACTTTGTCCATCTCTCTCACACACACACTCTGTCCATCTCTCTCTCACACACAAACTCTATCCATCTCTCTCTCGCACACACCCTGTCCATCTCTCTCTCTCACACACACTCTGTCCATCTCTTTCTCACACACCCTGTCCATCTCTCTCTCTCACACACACTCTATCCATCTCACTCTCACACACACCCTGTCCATCTCTCTCTCTCACACACACCCTGTCCATCTCTCTCTCACACATACACTCTGTCCATCTCTCTCACACACACTCTGTCCATCTCTCTCTAACACATACCCTGTCCATCCCTCTCTCACACACACTATCCATCTCCCTCTCACACACACTTTGTCCATCTCTCTCTCACACACACTCTGTCCATCTCTCTCTCACACACAAACTCTATCCATCTCTCTCTCGCACACACCCTGTCCATCTCTCTCTCTCACACACACCCTGTCCATCTCTCTCTCACACATACACTCTGTCCATCTCTCTCACACACACTCTGTCCATCTCTCTCTAACACATACCCTGTCCATCCCTCTCTCACACACACTATCCATCACTTTCTCACATGCATACACTGTCCATCTCTCTCTCACACACACTCTGTCCATCTCTCTCTCTCACACACCCTCTCCATCTCTCACTCACACACACACCCTGTCCATCTCCGTCTCTCTCACATACACACACTATCTATCTCTGTCACACACCCTGTGCATCTCTCTCTCACAGACACACTCTCCCTGTCCATCTCTCTCTCACACACACTCTCTCCATCTCCCTCACACACACACACTGTCCATCTCTCTCTCACACACACCCTGTCCATCTCTCTCTCTCACACACACCCTGTCCATCTCTGTCTTACACACACGCCCTGTCCATCTCCCTATCACAAAACTCTGAACATCTCTCACACACACCCTGTCCATCCCTCCAACACAAACTTTGTCCATCTGTCTCACACACATACACTCTGTCCATCTCTCTCTCACACACACCCTGTCCATCTCTCTCTCACATACACTCTGTGCATCTCTTTCTCACAAACACTCTCCTGTCCATCACTCTCTCACACACTCTATCCATCTCGCTCTCACACACACTCTGTCCATCACTCTCACACACACTTTGTCCATCTCTCTCACACACATACACACTGTCAATCTCTCTCTCAGACACACTCTGTCCATCTCGCTCTCACACACACTCTGTCCATCTCTCTCTTACACACAGCCTGTCCATCTATCTTTCACACACTCCCTGTCCATCTCTCTCTCTCTCTCACACACACTCATTCCATCGCTCTCACACACACACACACCCTGTCGATCTCTCTCAAACACACTCTGTCCACCTTTCCCTCACACACACCCTGTCAATCTCTCCCTCTCACACACACTCTGTCCATTTCTCTCTCACACAAACTCTATCCATCTCTCTCACACACACCCTGTCCATCTCTCTCTCACACACACACCCTATCCATCTCTCTCTCACACACACGCTGTCCATCTCTCTGTCTCACACACTCTGTCCATCTGTCTCTCACACACACACCCTGTCCATCACTCTCACACACACTGTATCTATCTCTCTCTCACACACACACTCTATCCATCTCTCTCTCTCACACACTCTGTCCATCGCTCTCACACACACCCTGGCCAGCTCTCTCTCACACACACTCTGTCCATCTCTCACACACACACCCTATCCATCTCTCTCTCACACACACACTTGTCCATCTCTCTCTCACACACACACTGTCCATCTCTCTCTCTCACACACACTATCCATCTCTCTCTCTCACACACACACTGTCCATCTCTCTCTCACACACACACTGTCCCATCTCGCTCTCTCACACACTCTGTCCATCTCTCTCACACACACTGTATCCATCTCTCTCTCACACACACCCTGTCCATCTCTCTCTCATGCACACACTCTATCCATCTCTCTCTCACACACACACTCTATCCATCGCTCTCTCACACACCCTGTACATCTCTCTCTCTCACACACACCCTGTCCATATCTCTCTCACACACACTTTGTCCATCTCTTTCTCACACATCCTATCCATTTCTCTCTCTCACAGACATGCTATCCATCTCTGTCACACACACCCTGTCCATCTCTCTCTCTCACACACACCCAGTCCATCTTTCTCACACACAGTGTGTCCATCTCTCTCACACCCACACTCTGTCCATCTCTCACACACACCCTGTCGATCTCTCTCACACACACTCTGTCCATCTCTCTCTCACACGCTCTGTCCATCTCTCTCTCACACACACACCCTGTCCATCTCTCTCTCTCATACACACCCTATCCATCTCACTCTCACACACACTCTGTCCATCCCTCTCTCACACACACCTTGTCCATCTCTCCCTCATACACACCCTGTCCATCTCTCTCTCTCACACACTCTCTCCATCTCGCTAACACACACACTTTGTCCATCTCTCTCACACACAAAACCTGTCCATTTCTCTATCACACAGAATCTGTCCATCTCTCTCACACACACCCTGTCCATCCCTCTCTCTCTCACACAAACACCCTGTCTATCTCTCTCACACTCACTCTGTCCATCTCTCTGTCACACACACTCTGTCCATTTCTCTCACACACGCTCTCTGTCCATCTCTCACACACACCCTGTCGATCTCTCTCACACACACTCTGTCCATCTCTCTCTCACACACACACTCTATCAATCTCTCTCTCACACACACTCTGTCCATCTCTCTCTCACACACACCTTGTCCATCTCTCCCTAATACACACCCTGTCCATCTCTCTCTCTGTCACACACTCTGTCCATCTCTCTAACACACACACTCTGTCCATCTCTCTCACACACACACTCTGTCCATCTCTCACACACACCCTGTCCATCTCTCTCTCTCACACACACCCTGTCCATCCCTCTCTCTCTCACACACACCCTGTCCAACTTTCTCACACTCACTCTGTCCATCTCTCTGTCACACACACTCTATCCATCTCTCTCGCACACACACTCTGTCCATCTCTCACGCACACCTTGTCCATCTCTCTCACACACACCCTGTCCATCTCTCTCTCACACACACACTCTGTCAATCTCTCTCTCACACACACTCTGTCCATCTCTCTGTCTCTCTCACACACATCCTGTCCATCTCTCTCACACACACTCTGTCCATCTCTCTCTCACACACACACTCTATCCATCTCTCTCTCACACACAGACTCTATCCATCTCTCTCTCTCACACACTCTGTCCATCTCTCTCACACATAACCTGGCCATCTCTCTCTCACACACACACCCTGTCCATCTCTCTCTCTCACACACACTGTCCATCTCTCTCTCTCACACACACTATCCATCTCTCTCACACACAGACTGTCCATCTCTCTCTCACACACACTCTGTCCATCTCTCACACACACCCTCTCCATCTCTCTCAAACACACTCTGTCCATTTCTCTCTTACACACACACTCTGTCCATCACTCTCGGACACACAGTCTGACCATCTCTCTCACACACACCCTATCCATCCCTCTCTCACACACACTCTGTCCATCTCTCTCTCTCACACACACGCACACACAACCAGTCCATCTCTCCCTCACAAACACTCTCCTGTCCAACTCTCTCTCACACACCCTGTCCATCTCTCTCTCAGACGCACCTTATCCATCTCTCTCAGACACACACTCTGTCCATCTCTCTGTCTCACACACACTGTGTCCATCTCTCTCACACACACTCTGTCCATCTCTCTGACACACACCCTGTCCATCTCTCTCTCACATACACACCCTGTCCATCTCTCTCTCACATGAACTCTGTCCATCTCTCTCTCACAGAACCTGTCCATCTCTCTCTCTCACACACACCCTTTCCATCTCTCTCACACACACACTCTGTCCCTCTCTCACACACACCCTGTCCATCTCTGCCTCTCACACACACTCTGTCAATCTCTCTCACAGACACTCTGTCCATCTCTCTCTTACACACTCCCTGTCCATCTTTCTCTCTCACACACACTCTGTCCATCACTCTCACAAACACTCTGTCCTTCTCTCTCTCACACACACCCTGTCCATCTCTCGCACACACATGCTGTCCATCCCTCTCTCTCACACACACCCTGTCCATCTCTCTCTCTCACACACACTCTGTCCATCTCTTTCACACACACTCACTGTCCATCTCTATCTCACACACACTCAGTCAATCTCTCTCACACACACTCCGTCCATCTCTCTCTCACACACTCTCTGTCGATCTCTCCCTCATACACACCCTGTCCATCTCTCTCTCACACACTCTGTCCAGCTCTCTAACACACACATCTTGTTCATCTCTCTCACACACAAAATCTCTCCATCTCTCTCTCACACACACTCTGTCCATCTCTCTCTCACACACACCCTGTCCATCTCTCTCTCTCACACACACCCTGTCCATATCTCTCTCTCACACACACTCTGTCCATCTCTTTCTCACACACTCTCTGTCCATCTCTATCTCACACACACTCAGTCAATCTCTCTCACACACACTCCGTCCATCTCTCTCTCACACACTGTCTGTCGATCTCTCCCTCATACACACCCTGTCCATCTCTTTCTCACACACTCTGTCCATCTCTCTAACACACACACCTTGTCCATCTCTCTCACACACAAAATCTCTCCATCTCTCTCTCACACACACTCTGTCCATCTCTCTCTCACACACACCCTGTCCATCTCTCTCTCACACACACTCTGTCCATCTCTCTATCTCACACACACTGTGTCCATCTCGCTCACACACACTGTCCATCTCTCTCACACACACCCTGTCCATCTCTCTCTCACACACACACCCTGTCCATCTCTCTCTCACACACACTGTCCATCTCTCTCTCACACACACCCTGTCCATCTCTCTCTCTCACACACACCCTGTCCATATCTCTCTCTCACACACACTCTGTCCATCTCTTTCTCACACACCCTATCCATCTCTCTCTCTCATAGACACGCTGTCCATCTCTGTCACACACACCCTGTCCATCTCTCTCTCTCACACACACCCTGTCCATCTCTCTCTCACACGCACCCTGTCGATCTCTCTCACACACACTCTGTCCATCTCTCTCTCACACACACTCTGTCCATCTCTCACACACACCCTGTCCATCTCTCTCACATACACCCTGTCCATCTCTCTCTCACACACCCTCTGTCCATCTCTCTCTCTCACACACTCTGTCCATCTCTCTCTCTCACACAGACTCTGTCCATCTCTCTCTCACATACACCCTGTCCATCTCTCTCTCACACACCCTCTGTCCATCTCTCTCTCTCACACACTCTGTCCATCTCTCTCTCTCACACAGACTCTGTCCATCTCTCTCTCACACACACCCTGTCCATCTCTCTCTCACACACACCCTGTCGATCTCTCTCACACACACTCTGTCCATCTCTCCGTCACACACACCCTGTCCATCTATCTCTCACACAGACACTGTCCATCCCTCTCTCTCACACACACTATGTCGATCTTATTCTCACACACCCTGTCCATCTCTCTCTCACACACATTCTGTCCATCTCTCTCTCTCACACACCCTGTCGATCTCTCTCACACACACTCTGTCCATCTCTCTCTCACACACACTCTGTCCATCTCTCACACACACCCTGTCCATCTCTCTCACATACACCCTGTCCATCTCTCTCTCACACACCCTCTGTCCATCTCTCTCTCTCACACACTCTGTCCATCTCTCTCTCTCACACAGGCTCTGTCCATCTCTCTCTCACATACACCCTGTCCATCTCTCTCTCACACACCCTCTGTCCATCTCTCTCTCTCACACACTCTGTCCATCTCTCTCTCTCACACAGACTCTGTCCATCTCTCTCTCACACACACCCTGTCCATCTCTCTCTCACACACACCCTGTCGATCTCTCTCACACACACTCTGTCCATCTCTCCGTCACACACACCCTGTCCATCTATCTCTCACACAGACACTGTCCATCCCTCTCTCTCACACACACTATGTCGATCTTATTCTCACACACCCTGTCCATCTCTCTCTCACACACATTCTGTCCATCTGTCTCTCTCACACACACACTCTGTCAATCTCTCTATCACATACACTCTGTCCATCTCTCTCACACATACACACCCTGTCCATCTCTATCTCAGACACACCTTGTCCATCTCTCTGTCTCAGACACTCTATCCATCTCCCTCTCACACACACTCTGTCCATCTCTCTCACACACAGTCTGTCCATCTCTCTCTTACACACTCCCTGTCCATCTGTCTCTCACACACACTCTGTCCATCTCTCTCTCTCTCACACACACCCATACATCTCTCTCTCACGCACACTCATTCCGTCTCTCTCACACACACACACCCTGTCGATCTCTCTCAAACACACTCTGTCAATCTCTCTCTCACACACACTCTGTCCATTTCTCTCTCACACAAACTCTATCCATCTCTCTATCACACACACCCTGTCCATCTCTCTCTCACACACATCCTGTCGATCTCTCTCACACACACTCTGTCCATCTCTCTCTCACACACACTCTGTCCATCTCTCACACACACCTTGTCCATCTCTCCCTCATACACACCCTGTCCATCTCTCTCTCTCACACACTCTGTCCATCTTGCTAACACACACACTTTCTCCATCTCTCTCACACACAAAACCTGTCCATTTCTCTATCACACAGAATCTGTCCATCTCTCTCACACACACCCTGTCCATCCCTCTCTCTCTCACACAAACACCCTGTCTATCACTCTCACACTCACTCTGTCTATCTCTCTCTCACACACACTCTGTCCATCTCTCTAACACACGCTCTCTGTCCATCTCTCACACACACCCTGTCGATCTCTCTCACACACACTCTATCAATCTCTCTCTCACACACACCCTGTCCATCTCTCTCACATACACCCTGTCCATCTCTCTCTCACACACCCTCTGTCCATCTCTCTCTCTCACACACTCTGTCCATCTCTCTCTCTCACACAGACTCTGTCCATCTCTCTCTCACACACACCCTGTCCATCTCTCTCTCACACACACCCTGTCCATCTCTCTCTCACACACACCCTGTCGATCTCTCTCACACACACTCTGTCCATCTCTCCGTCACACACACCCTGTCCATCTATCTCTCACACAGACACTGTCCATCCCTCTCTCTCACACACACTATGTCCATTTTATTCTCACACACCCTGTCCATCTCTCTCTCACACACATTCTGTCCATCTCTCTCTCTCACACACACACTCTGTCAATCTCTCTATCACATACACTCTGTCCATCTCTCTCACACATACACACCCTGTCCATCTCTCTCTCAGACACACCTTGTCCATCTCTCTGTCTCAGACACTCTATCCATCTCCCTCTCACACACACTCTGTCCATCTCTCTCACACACAGTCTGTCCATCTCTCTCTTACACACTCCCTGTCCATCTCTCTCTCACACACACTCTGTCCATCTCTCTCTCTCTCACACACACCCATACATCTGTCTCTCACGCACACTCATTCCGTCTCTCTCACACACACACACACCCTGTCGATCTCTCTCAAACACACTCTGTCAATCTCTCTCTCACACACACACTGTCCATTTCTCTCTCACACAAACTCTATCCATCTCTCTCTCACACACACCCTGTCCATCTCTCTCTCACACACGCACCCTATCCATCTCTCTCTCACACACACACTGTCCATCTCTCTGTCTCACACACTCTGTCCATCTGTTTCTCACACACGCACTCTTTCCATCTCTCTCACACACACTGTGTCCATCTCTCTCTCACACACACCCTGTCCATCTCTCTCTCATGCACACACTCTATCCATCTCTCTCTCACACACACACTCTATCCATCTCTCTCTCACACACACAATGTCCATCTCTCTCTCTCACACACACTATCCATCTCTCTCTCACACACACTGTCCATCTCTCTCTCACACACACACTCTATCCATCTCTCTCTCACACACACTCTGTCCATCTCTCACACACACCCTGTCCATCTCTCTCACACACAGTCTGTCCATCTCTCTCTCTCACACACACGCACACACAACCTGTCCATCTCTCTCTCACATACACTCTCCTGTCCAACTCTCTCTCACACACCCTGTCCATCTCTCTCTCAGAGACACCTTATCCATCTCTCTCAGACACACACTCTGTCCATCTCTCTGTCTCACACACACTGTGTCCATCTCGCTCACATACACTGTCCATCTCTCTCACACACACCCTGTCCATCTCTCTCTCACACACACACCCTGTCCATCTCTCTCTCACACACACTGTCCATCTCTCTCTCACACACACCCTGTCCATCTCTCTCTCTCACACACACCCTGTCCATATCTCTCTCTCACACACACTCTGTCCATCTCTTTCTCACACACCCTATCCATCTCTCTCTCTCATAGACACGCTATCCATCTCTGTCACACACACCCTGTCCATCTCTCTCTCTCACACACACCCTGTCCATCTCTCTCTCACACACACCCTGTCGATCTCTCTCACACACACTCTGTCCATCTCTCTCTCACACACACTCTGTCCCATCTCTCACACACACCCTGTCCATCTCTCTCACATACACCCTGTCCATCTCTCTCTCACACACCCTCTGTCCATCTCTCTCTCTCACACACTCTGTCCATCTCTCTCTCTCACACAGACTCTGTCCATCTCTCTCTCACATACACCCTGTCCATCTCTCTCTCACACACCCTCTGTCCATCTCTCTCTCTCACACACTCTGTCCATCTCTCTCTCTCACACAGACTCTGTCCATCTCTCTCTCACACACACCCTGTCCATCTCTCTCTCACACACACCCTGTCGATCTCTCTCACACACACTCTGTCCATCTCTCCGTCACACACATCCTGTCCATCTATCTCTCACACAGACACTGTCCATCCCTCTCTCTCACACACACTATGTCGATCTTATTCTCACACACCCTGTCCATCTCTCTCTCACACACATTCTGTCCATCTCTCTCTCTCACACACCCTGTTGATCTCTCTCACACACACTCTGTCCATCTCTCTCTCACACACACTCTGTCCATCTCTCACACACACCCTGTCAATCTCTCTCACATACACCCTGTCCATCTCTCTCTCACACACCCTCTGTCCATCTCTCTCTCTCACACACTCTGTCCATCTCTCTCTCTCACACAGGCTCCGTCCATCTCTCTCTCACATACACCCTGTCCATCTCTCTCTCACACACCCTCTGTCCATCTCTCTCTCTCACACACTCTGTCCATCTCTCTCTCTCACACAGACTCTGTCCATCTCTCTCTCACACACACCCTGTCCATCTCTCTCTCACACACACCCTGTCGATCTCTCTCACACACACTCTGTCCATCTCTCCGTCACACACACCCTGTCCATCTATCTCTCACACAGACACTGTCCATCCCTCTCTCTCACACACACTATGTCGATCTTATTCTCACACACCCTGTCCATCTCTCTCTCACACACATTCTGTCCATCTCTCTCTCTCACACACACACTCTGTCAATCTCTCTATCACATACACTCTGTCCATCTCTCTCACACATACACACCCTGTCCATCTCTATCTCAGACACACCTTGTCCATCTCTCTGTCTCAGACACTCTATCCATCTCCCTCTCACACACACTCTGTCCATCTCTCTCACACACAGTCTGTCCATCTCTCTCTTACACACTCCCTGTCCATCTCTCTCTCACACACACTCTGTCCATCTCTCTCTCTCTCACACACACCCATACATCTCTCGCTCACGCACACTCATTCCGTCTCTCTCACACACACACACCCTGTCGATCTCTCTCAAACACACTCTGTCAATCTCTCTCTCACACACACTCTGTCCATTTCTCTCTCACACAAACTCTATCCATCTCTCTATCACACACACCCTGTCCATCTCTCTCTCACACACATCCTGTCGATCTCTCTCACACACACTCTGTCCATCTCTCTCTCACACACACTCTGTCCATCTCTCACACACACCTTGTCCATCTCTCCCTCATACACACCCTGTCCATCTCTCTCTCTCACACACTCTGTCCATCTTGCTAACACACACACTTTCTCCATCTCTCTCACACACAAAACCTGTCCATTTCTCTATCACACAGAATCTGTCCATCTCTCTCACACACACCCTGTCCATCCCTCTCTCTCTCACACAAACACCCTGTCTATCTCTCTCACACTCACTCTGTCCATCTCTCTCTCACACACACTCTGTCCATCTCTCTAACACACGCTCTCTGTCCATCTCTCACACACACCCTGTCGATCTCTCTCACACACACTCTATCAATCTCTCTCTCACACACACCCTGTCCATCTCTCTCACATACACCCTGTCCATCTCTCTCTCACACACCCTCTGTCCATCTCTCTCTCTCACACACTCTGTCCATCTCTCTCTCTCACACAGACTCTGTCCATCTCTCTCTCACACACACCCTGTCCATCTCTCTCTCACACACACCCTGTCCATCTCTCTCTCACACACACCCTGTCGATCTCTCTCACACACACTCTGTCCATCTCTCCGTCACACACACCCTGTCCATCTATCTCTCACACAGACACTGTCCATCCCTCTCTCTCACACACACTATGTCCATTTTATTCTCACACACCCTGTCCATCTCTCTCTCACACACATTCTGTCCATCTCTCTCTCTCACACACACACTCTGTCAATCTCTCTATCACATACACTCTGTCCACCTCTCTCACACATACACACCCTGTCCATCTCTCCTCTCAGACACACCTTGTCCATCTCTCTGTCTCAGACACTCTATCCATCTCCCTCTCACACACACTCTGTCCATCTCTCTCACACACAGTCTGTCCATCTCTCTCTTACACACTCCCTGTCCATCTCTCTCTCACACACACTCTGTCCATCTCTCTCTCTCTCACACACACCCATACATCTGTCTCTCACGCACACTCATTCCGTCTCTCTCACACACACACACACCCTGTCGATCTCTCTCAAACACACTCTGTCAATCTCTCTCTCACACACACTCTGTCCATTTCTCTCTCACACAAACTCTATCCATCTCTCTCTCACACACACCCTGTCCATCTCTCTCTCACACACGCACCCTATCCATCTCTCTCTCACACACACACTGTCCATCTCTCTGTCTCACACACTCTGTCCATCTGTTTCTCACACACGCACTCTTTCCATCTCTCTCACACACACTGTGTCCATCTCTCTCTCACACACACCCTGTCCATCTCTCTCTCATGCACACACTCTATCCATCTCTCTCTCACACACACACTCTATCCATCTCTCTCTCACACACACAATGTCCATCTCTCTCTCTCACACACACTATCCACCTCTCTCTCACACACACTGTCCATCTCTCTCTCACACACATCCTGTCCATCTCTCTCACACACACTCTGTCCATCTCTCACACACACCCTGTCCATCTCTCTCACACACAGTCTGTCCATCTCTCTCTCTCACACACACGCACACACAACCTGTCCATCTCTCTCTCACAAACACTCTCCTGTCCAACTCTCTCTCACACACCCTGTCCATCTCTCTCTCAGAGACACCTTATCCATCTCTCTCAGACACACACTCTGTCCATCTCTCTGTCTCACACACACTGTGTCCATCTCGCTCACACACACTGTCCATCTCTCTCACACACACCCTGTCCATCTCTCTCTCACACACACAATCTGTCCATCTCTCTCTCACACACACCCTGTCCATCTCTCGCTCTCACACACACTCTGTCCATCTCTTTCTCACACACCCTATCCATCTCTCTCTCTCACACACACTCTGTGCATCTCCCTCTCACACACACCCTGTCCATCTCTGTCTCTCACACACACTCTGTCCATCTGTCTCTCACACACACTCTGTCCATCTCTCACAAACACCCTGTCCATCACTCTCACACAAATGCTGTCCATCTCTCTCTCACACACACCCTGTCCATCTCTCTCTCACACACACCCTGTCGATCTCTCTCACACACACTCTGTCCATCTCTCTCTCACACACACTCTGTCCATCTCTCACACACACCCTGTCCATCTCTCTCACATACACCCTGTCCATCTCTCTCTCACACACCCTCTGTCCATCTCTCTCTCTCACACACTCTGTCCATCTCTCTCTCTCACACAGACTCTGTCCATCTCTCTCTCACATACACCCTGTCCATCTCTCTCTCACACACCCTCTGTCCATCTCTCTCTCACACACTCTGTCCATCTCTCTCTCTCACACAGACTCTGTCCATCTCTTTCTCACACACACCCTGTCCATCTCTCTCTCACACACACCCTGTCGATCTCTCTCACACACACTCTGTCCATCTCTCCGTCACACACACCCTGTCCATCTATCTCTCACACAGACACTGTCCATCCCTCTCTCTCACACACACTATGTCGATCTTATTCTCACACACCTTGTCCATCTCTCCGTCACACACACCCTGTCCATCTCTCTCTCACACACATTCTGTCCATCTCTGACTCACAGACACCCTGTCCATCTATCTCTTTCCACACAATCTGTCCATCTCTCTCTCACATACACCTTGTCCATCTCTCCGTCACACACACCCTGTCCATCTATCTCTCACACACACACTGTCCATCCCTCTCTCTCACACACAGTATGTCCATCTTATTCTCACACACCCTGTCCATCTCTCTCTCACACACATTCTGTCCATCTCTGCCTCACACACACTCTGTCCATCTCATTCTCACACACCCTGTCCATCTCTCTCACACACACTCTCTGTCCATCTCTCTCACACACATCCTGTCCATCTCTCTCTCTCTCACACAATCTGTCCATCTCTCTCTCACACACACTCTGTCCATCTCTCTCTCACACACACCCTGTCCATCTCTCTCTACACACACTCTGTCAATCTCTCTCTCACACATACACTCTGTCCATCTCTCCGTCACACACACCCTGTCCATCTATCTCTCTCTCACACAATCTGTCCATCTCTCTCTCACACACACTCTATCCATCTCACTCTCACACACACCCTGTCCATCTCTCTCTCTCACACACACCCTGTCCATCTCTCTCTCACACATACACTCTGTCCATCTCTCTCACACACACTCTGTCCATCTCTCTCTAACACATACCCTGTCCATCCCTCTCTCACACACACTATCCATCTCCCTCTCACACACACTTTCTCCATCTCTCTCTCACACACACTCTGTCCATCTCTCTCTCACACACAAACTCTATCCATCTCTCTCTCGCACACACCCTGTCCATCTCTCTCTCTCACACACACTCTGTCCATCTCACTCTCACACACACCCTGTCCATCTCTCTCACACACACCCTGTCCATCTCTCTCTCACACATACACTCTGTCCATCTCTCTCACACACACTCTGTCCATCTCTCTCTAACACATACCCTGTCCATCCCTCTCTCACACACACACCCTGTCCATCTCCGTCTCTCTCACATACACACACTATCTATCTCTGTCACACACCCTGTGCATCTCTCTCTCACAGACACACTCACCCTGTCCATCTCTCTCTCACACACACTCTCTCCATCTCCCTCACACACACACACTGTCCATCTCTCTCTCTCACACACACCCTGTCCATCTCTGTCTTACACACACACCCTGTCCATCTCCCTATCACAAAACTCTGAACATCTCTCACACACACCCTATCCATCCCTCAAACACAAACTTTGTCCATCTGTCTCACACACATACACTCTGTCCATCTCTCTCTCACACACACCCTGTCCATCTCTCTCTCACATACACTCTGTGCATCTCTTTCTCACAAACACTCTCCTGTCCATCACTCTCTCACACACTCTATCCATCTCGCTCTCACACACACTCTGTCCATCACTCTCACACACACTTTGTCCATCTCTCTCACACACATACACACTGTCAATCTCTCTCTCAGACACACTCTGTCCATCTCGCTCTCACACACACTCTGTCCATCTCTCTCTTACACACAGCCTGTCCATCTATCTCTCACACACTCCCTGTCCATCTCTCTCTCTCTCTCACACACACACCGTACATCTCTCTCTCACACACACTCATTCCATCGCTCTCACACACACACACACCCTGTCGATCTCTCTCAAACACACTCTGTCAATCTCTCTCACACACACTCTGTCCATTTCTCTCTCACACAAACTCTATCCATCTCTCTCACACACACCCTGTCCATCTCTCTCTCACACACACACCCTATCCATCTCTCTCTCACACACACGCTGTCCATCTCTCTGTCTCACACACTCTGTCCATCTGTCTCTCACACACACACCCTGTCCATCACTCTCACACACACTGTATCCATCTCTCTCTCACACACACACTCTATCCATCTCTCTCTCTCACACACTCTGTCCATCGCTCTCACACACACCCTGGCCAGCTCTCTCTCACACACACTCTGTCCATCTCTCACACACACACCCTATCCATCTCTCTCTCACACACACACTTGTCCATCTCTCTCTCACACACACGCTGTCCATCTCTCTCTCACACACACCCTGTCCATCTCTCTCTCTCACACAGACTCTGTCCATCTCTCTCACACACACACCTTGTCCATCTCTCCGTCACACACACCCTGTCCATCTCTCTCTCACACACATTCTGTCCATCTCTGACTCACAGACACCCTGTCCATCTCTCTCTCACACACACACTGTCCATCTCGCTCTCTCACACACTCTGTCCATCTGTCTCTCACACACGCACTCTGTCCATCTCTCTCACACACACTGTATCCATCTCTCTCTCACACACACCCTGTCCATCTCTCTCTCATGCACACACTCTATCCATCTCTCTCTCACACACACACTCTATCCATCGCTCTCTCACACACCCTGTCCATCTCTCTCTCTCACACACACCCTATCCATATCTTTCTCACACACACTCTGTCCATCTCTTTCTCACACATCCTATCCATTTCTCTCTCTCACAGACATGCTATCCATCTCTGTCACACACACCCTGTCCATCTCTCTCTCTCACACACACCCTGTCCATCTCTCTCACACACAGTCTGTCCATCTCTCTCACACCCACACTCTGTCCATCTCTCTCACACACACTCTGTCCATCTCTCTCTAACACATACCCTGTCCATCCCTCTCTCACACACACTATCCATCTCCCTCTCACACACACTTTCTCCATCTCTCTCTCACACACACTCTGTCCATCTCTCTCTCACACACAAACTCTATCCATCTCTCTCTCGCACACACCCTGTCCATCTCTCTCTCTCACACACACTCTGTCCATCTCACTCTCACACACACCCTGTCCATCTCTCTCACACACACCCTGTCCATCTGTCTCTCACACATACACTCTGTCCATCTCTCTCACACACACTCTGTCCATCTCTCTCTAACACATACCCTGTCCATCCCTCTCTCACACACACTATCCATCACTTTCTCACATGCTATACACTGTCCATCTCTCTCTCACACACACTCTGTCCATCTCTCTCTCTCACACACCCTCTCCATCTCTCTCTCACACACACACCCTGTCCATCTCCGTCTCTCTCACATACACACACTATCTATCTCTGTCACACACCCTGTGCATCTCTCTCTCACAGACACACTCACCCTGTCCATCTCTCTCTCACACACACTCTCTCCATCTCCCTCACACACACACACTGTCCATCTCTCTCTCTCACACACACCCTGTCCATCTCTCTCTCACATACACTCTGTGCATCTCTTTCTCACAAACACTCTCCTGTCCATCACTCTCTCACACACTCTATCCATCTCGCTCTCACACACACTCTGTCCATCACTCTCACACACACTTTGTCCATCTCTCTCACACACATACACACTGTCAATCTCTCTCTCAGACACACTCTGTCCATCTCTCTCTTACACACAGCCTGTCCATCTATCTCTCACACACTCCCTGTCCATCTCTCTCTCTCTCTCACACACACACCCGTACATCTCTCTCTCACACACACTCATTCCATCGCTCTCACACACACACACACCCTGTCGATCTCTCTCAAACACACTCTGTCAATCTCTCTCACACACACTCTGTCCATTTCTCTCTCACACAAACTCTATCCATCTCTCTCACACACACCCTGTCCATCTCTCTCTCACACACACACCCTATCCATCTCTCTCTCACACACACGCTGTCCATCTCTCTGTCTCACACACTCTGTCCATCTGTCTCTCACACACACACCCTGTCCATCACTCTCACACACACTGTATCCATCTCTCTCTCACACACACACTCTATCCATCTCTCTCTCTCACACACTCTGTCCATCGCTCTCACACACACCCTGGCCAGCTCTCTCTCACACACACTCTGTCCATCTCTCACACACACACCCTATCCATCTCTCTCTCACACACACACTTGTCCATCTCTCTCTCACACACACACTGTCCATCTCTCTCTCTCACACACACACTGTCCATCTCTCTCTCACACACACACTGTCCATCTCGCTCTCTCACACACTCTGTCCATCTGTCTCTCACACACGCACTCTGTCCATCTCTCTCACACACACTGTATCCATCTCTCTCTCACACACACCCTGTCCATCTCTCTCTCATGCACACACTCTATCCATCTCTCTCTCACACACACACTCTATCCATCGCTCTCTCACACACCCTGTCCATCTCTCTCTCTCACACACACCCTATCCATATCTTTCTCACACACACTCTGTCCATCTCTTTCTCACACATCCTATCCATTTCTCTCTCTCACAGACATGCTATCCATCTCTGTCACACACACCCTGTCCATCTCTCTCTCTCACACACACCCTGTCCATCTCTCTCACACACAGTCTGTCCATCTCTCTCACACCCACACTCTGTCCATCTCTCACACACACCCTGTCGATCTCTCTCACACACACTCTGTCCATCTCTCTCTCACACGCTCTGTCCATCTCTCTCTCACACACACACCCTGTCCATCTCTCTCTCTCATACACACCCTATCCATCTCACTCTCCCACACACTCTGTCCATCCCTCTCTCACACACACCTTGTCCATCTCTCCCTCATACACACCCTGTCCATCTCTCTCTCTCACACACTCTGTCCATCTCGCTAACACACACAGTTTGTCCATCTCTCTCACACACAAAACCTGTCCATTTCTCTATCACACAGAATCTGTCCATCTCTCTCACACACACCCTGTCCATCCCTCTCTCTCTCACACAAACACCCTGTCTATCTCTCTCACACTCACTCTGTCCATCTCTCTCACACACGCTCTCTGTCCATCTCTCACACACACCCTGTCGATCTCTCTCACACACACTCTGTCCATCTCTCTCTCACACACACACTCTATCAATCTCTCTCTCACACACACTCTGTCCATCTCTCTCTCACACACACCTTGTCCATCTCTCCCTAATACACACCCTGTCCATCTCTCTCTCTGTCACACACTCTGTCCATCTCTCGAACACACACACTCTGTCCATCTCTCTCACACACACACTCTGTCCATCTCTCACACACACCCTGTCCATCTCTCTCTCTCACACACACCCTGTCCATCCCTCTCTCTCTCACACACGCCCTGTCCATCTTTCTCACACTCACTCTGTCCATCTCTCTGTCACACACACTCTATCCATCTCTCTCTCACACACACTCTGTCCATCTCTCACACACACCTTGTCCATCTCTCTCACACACACCCTGTCCATCTCTCTCTCACACACACACTCTGTCAATCTCTCTCTCACACACACTCTGTCCATCTCTCTCTGTCTCTCTCACACACATCCTGTCCATCTCTCTCACACACACTCTGTCCATCTCTCTCACACACACCCTGTCCATCTCTCTCTCACGCACACACTCTATCCATCTCTCTCTCACACACAGACTCTATCCATCTCTCTCTCTCACACACTCTGTCCATCTCTCTCACACACAGACTGTCCAACTCTCTCTCACACACATCCTGTCCATCTCTCTCTCACACACACTCTGTCCATCTCTCACACACACCCTCTCCATCTCTCTCACACACACTCTGTCCATTTCTCTCTTACACACACACTCTGTCCATCTCTCTCGCACACACAGTCTGTCCATCTCTCTCTCACACACACACGCACACACAACCAGTCCATCTCTCCCTCACAAACACTCTCCTGTCCAACTCTCTCTCACACACCCTGTCCATCTCTCTCTCAGACGCACCTTATCCATCTCTCTCAGACACACACTCTGTCCATCTCTCTGTCTCACACACACTGTGTCCATCTCTCTCACACACACTCTGTCCATCTCTCTGACACACACCCTGTCCATCTCTCTCTCACACACACACTCTGTCCATCTCTCTCTCACATGAACTCTGTCCATCTCTCTCTCACAGAACCTGTCCATCTCTCTCTCTCACACACACCCTTTCCATCTCTCTCTCACACACACACTCTGTCCATCTCTCTCACACACACACTCTGTCCCTCTCTCACACACACCCTGTCCATCTCTGCCTCTCACACACACTCTGTCAATCTCTCTCACAGACACTCTGTCCATCTCTCTCTTACACACTCCCTGTCCATCTTTCTCTCTCACACACACTCTGTCCATCACTCTCACAAACACTCTGTCCTTCTCTCTCTCACACACACCCTGTCCATCTCTCGCACACACATACTGTCCATCCCTCTCTCTCACACACACCCTGTCCATCTCTCTCTCTCACACACACTCTGTCCATCTCTTTCACACACACTCACTGTCCATCTCTATCTCACACACACTCAGTCAATCTCTCTCACACACACTCCGTCCATCTCTCTCTCACACACTCTCTGTCGATCTCTCCCTCATACACACCCTGTCCATCTCTCTCTCACACACTCTGTCCAGCTCTCTAACACACACACCTTGTTCATCTCTCTCACACACAAAATCTCTCCATCTCTCTCTCACACACACTCTGTCCATCTCTCTCTCACACACACCCTGTCCATCTCTCTCTCTCACACACACCCTGTCCATATCTCTCTCTCACACACACTCTGTCCATCTCTTTCTCACACACTCTCTGTCCATCTCTATCTCACACACACTCAGTCAATCTCTCTCACACACACTCCGTCCATCTCTCTCTCACACACTGTCTGTCGATCTCTCCCTCATACAGACCCTGTCCATCTCTCTCTCACACACTCTGTCTATCTCTCTAACACACACACCTTGTCCATCTCTCTCACACACAAAATTTCTCCATCTCTCTCTCACACACACTCTGTCCATCTCTCTCTCACACACACCCTGTCCATCTCTCTCTCACACACACCCTGTCCATATCTCTCTCTCACACACACTCTGTCCATCTCTTTCTCACACACCCTATCCATCTCTCTCTCTCATAGACACGCTATCCATCTCTGTCACACACACCCTGTCCATCTCTCTCTCTCACACACACCCTGTCCATCTCTCTCACACACACTCTGTCCATCTGTCTCTCACACACACTCTGTCCATCTCTCACACACACCCTGTCCATCTCTCTCACATACACCCTGTCCATCTCTCTCTCACACACCCTCTGTCCATCTCTCTCTCTCGCGCACTCTGTCCATCTCTCTCTCTCACACAGACTCTGTCCATCTCTCTCTCACACGCACCCTGTCCATCTCTCTCACACACACACCCTGTCGATCTCTCTCACACACACTCTGTCCATCTCTCCGTCACACACACCCTGTCCATCTATCTCTCACACAGACACTGTCCATCCCTCTCTCTCACACACACTATGTCGATCTTATTCTCACACACCCTGTCCATCTCTCTCTCACACACATTCTGTCCATCTCTCTCTCTCACACACACACTCTGTCAATCTCTCTATCACATACACTCTGTCCATCTCTCTCACACACAGTCTGTCCATCTCTCTCTTACACACTCCCTGTCCATCTCTCTCTCACACACACTCTGTCCATCTCTCTCTCTCTCACACACACCCATACATCTCTCTCTCACGCACACTCATTCCGTCTCTCTCACACACACACACCCTGTCGATCTCTCTCAAACACACTCTGTCCATTTCTCTCTCACACAAACTCTATCCATCTCTCTCTCACACACACCCTGTCCATCTCTCTCTCACACACGCACCCTATCCATCTCTCTCTCACACACACACTGTCCATCTCTCTGTCTCACACACTCTGTCCATCTGTTTCTCACACACGCACTCTGTCCATCTCTCTCACACACACTGTGCCCATCTCTCTCTCACACACACCCTGTCCATCTCTCTCTCACACACACACCCTGTCCATCTCTCTCTCACACACACCATGTCCATCTCTCTCTCTCACACACACTATCCATCTCTCTCACACACACACTGTCCATCTCTCTCTCACACACATCCTGTCCATCTCTCTCTCACACACACTCTGTCACATCTCTCACACACACCCTGTCCATCTCTCTCACACACAGTCTGTCCATCTCTCTCTCTCACACACACGCACACACAACCTGTCCATCTCTCTCTCACAAACACTCTCCTGTCCAACTCTCTCTCACACACCCTGTCCATCTCTCTCTCAGAGACACCTTGTCCATCTCTCTCAGACACACACTCTGTCCATCTCTCTATCTCACACACACTGTGTCCATCTCGCTCACACACACTGTCCATCTCTCTCACACACACCCTGTCCATCTCTCTCTCACACACACTGTCCATCTCTCTCTCACACACACCCTGTCCATCTCTCTCTCTCACACACACCCTGTCCATATCTCTCTCTCACACACACTCTGTCCATCTCTTTCTCACACACCCTATCCATCTCTCTCTCTCATAGACACGCTATCCATCTCTGTCACACACACCCTGTCCATCTCTCTCTCTCACACACACCCTGTCCATCTCTCTCTCACACACACCCTGTCGATCTCTCTCACACACACTCTGTCCATCTCTCTCTCACACACACTCTGTCCATCTCTCACACACACCCTGTCCATCTCTCTCACATACACCCTGTCCATCTCTCTCTCACACACCCTCTGTCCATCTCTCTCTCTCACACACTCTGTCCATCTCTCTCTCTCACACAGACTCTGTCCATCTCTCTCTCACACACACCCTGTCCATCTCTCTCTCACACACACCCTGTCGATCTCTCTCACACACACTCTGTCCATCTCTCCGTCACAGACACCCTGTCCATCTATCTCTTTCTCACACAATCTGTCCATCTCTCTCTCACAGACACCTTGTCCATCTCTCCGTCACACACACCCTGTCCATCTATCTCTCACACAGACACTGTCCATCCCTCTCTCTCACACACACTATGTCCATTTTATTCTCACACACCCTGTCCATCTCTCTCTCACACACATTCTGTCCATCTCTCTCTCTCACACACACACTCTGTCAATCTCTCTATCACATACACTCTGTCCATCTCTCTCACACATACACACCCTGTCCATCTCTCTCTCAGACACACCTTGTCCATCTCTCTGTCTCAGACACTCTACCCATCTCCCTCTCACACACACTCTGTCCATCTCTCTCACACACAGTCTGTCCATCTCTCTCTTACACACTCCCTGTCCATCTCTCTCTCACACACACTCTGTCCATCTCTCTCTCTCTCACACACACCCATACATCTCTCTCTCACGCACACTCATTCCGTCTCTCTCACACACACACACACCCTGTCGATCTCTCTCAAACACACTCTGTCAATCTCTCTCTCACACACACTCTGTCCATTTCTCTCTCACACAAACTCTATCCATCTCTCTCTCACACACACCCTGTCCATCTCTCTCTCACACACGCACCCTATCCATCTCTCTCTCACACACACACTGTCCATCTCTCTTTCTCACACACTCCGTCCATCTGTTTCTCACACACGCACTCTGTCCATCTCTCTCACACACACCCTGTCCATCTCTCTCTCATGCACACACTCTATCCATCTCTCTCTCACACACACTATCCATCTCTCTCTCACACACACTGTCCATCTCTCTCTCACACACATCCTGTCCATCTCTCTCACACACACTCTGTCCATCTCTCACACACACCCTGTCCATCTCTCTCACACACAGTCTGTCCATCTCTCTCTCTCACACACACGCACACACAACCTGTCCATCTCTCTCACGAACACTCTCCTGTCCAACTCTCTCTCACACACCCTGTCCATCTCTCTCTCAGAGACACCTTATCCATCTCTCTCAGACACACACTCTGTCCATCTCTCTGTCTCACACACACTGTGTCCATCTCGCTCACACACACTGTCCATCTCTCTCACACACACCGTCCATCTCTCTCTCACACACACACCCTGTCCGTCTCTCTCTCACACACACAATCTGTCCATCTCTCTCTCACACACACCCTGTCCATCTCTCGCTCTCACACACACTCTGTCCATCTCTTTCTCACACACCCTATCCATCTCTCTCTCTCACACACACTCTGTGCATCTCCCTCTCACACACACCCTGTCCATCTCTGTCTCTCACACACACTCTGTCCATCTGTCTCTCACACACACTCTGTCCATCTCTCACAAACACCCTGTCCATCACTCTCACACAAATGCTGTCCATCTCTGTCTCACACACACCCTGTCCATCTCTCTCTCACACACACCCTGTCCATCTCTCTCTCTCACACAGACTCTGTCCATCTCTCTCACACACACTCTGTCCATCTCTTTCTCACACACCCTATCCATCTCTCTCTCTCATAGACACGCTATCCATCTCTGTCACACACACCCTGTCCATCTCTCTCTCTCACACACACCCTGTCCATCTCTCTCTCACACACACCCTGTCGATCTCTCTCACACACACTCTGTCCATCTCTCTCTCACACACACTCTGTCCATCTCTCACACACACCCTGTCCATCTCTCTCACATACACCCTGTCCATCTCTCTCTCACACACCCTCTGTCCATCTCTCTCTCTCACACACTCTGTCCATCTCTCTCTCTCACACAGACTCTGTCCATCTCTCTCTCACACACACCCTGTCCATCTCTCTCTCACACACACCCTGTCGATCTCTCTCACACACACTCTGTCCATCTCTCCGTCACAGACACCCTGTCCATCTATCTCTTTCTCACACAATCTGTCCATCTCTCTCTCACAGACACCTTGTCCATCTCTCCGTCACACACACCCTGTCCATCTATCTCTCACACAGACACTGTCCATCCCTCTCTCTCACACACACTATGTCCATTTTATTCTCACACACCCTGTCCATCTCTCTCTCACACACATTCTGTCCATCTCTCTCTCTCACACACACACTCTGTCAATCTCTCTATCACATACACTCTGTCCATCTCTCTCACACATACACACCCTGTCCATCTCTCTCTCAGACACACCTTGTCCATCTCTCTGTCTCAGACACTCTATCCATCTCCCTCTCACACACACTCTGTCCATCTCTCTCACACACAGTCTGTCCATCTCTCTCTTACACACTCCCTGTCCATCTCTCTCACACACACTCTGTCCATCTCTCTCTCTCTCACACACACCCATACATCTCTCTCTCACGCACACTCATTCCGTCTCTCTCACACACACACACACCCTGTCGATCTCTCTCAAACACACTCTGTCAATCTCTCTCTCACACAAACTCTATCCATCTCTCTCTCACACACACCCTGTCCATCTCTCTCTCACACACGCACCCTATCCATCTCTCTCTCACACACACACTGTCCATCTCTCTGTCTCACACACTCTGTCCATCTGTTTCTCACACACGCACTCTGTCCATCTCTCTCACACACACTGTGTCCATCTCTCTCTCACACACACCCTGTCCATCTCTCTCACACACACTCTGTCCATCTCTCTCTCTCTCTCTCTCACACACACACACACACACACACACACACAACCTGTCCATCTCTCTCTCAGACACACACTCTATCCATCTCTATCTCACACACACACCCTGTCCATCTCTCTCTCACACACACACCCTGTCTATCTCTCTCACACACACTCTGTCCATCTCTCTCTCACAGAGGCTGTGTTCATCTCTCTCTCACACACACCCTGTCCATCTCTCTCTTACACACTCCCTGTCCATCTCTCTCTCTCAGACAAATTCTGTCCATCTCTCTCTCACACACAATCTGTCCATCTCTCACACACACTCTGTCCATGTCTCTCTCACACACACTCTGTCCATCTCTCACATACATACTGTGTCCATCTCTCTCACACACACCTTGTCCATCCCTCTCTCACACACACCCTGTCCATCCCTCTCTCACACACACCCTGTCCAACCCTCTCTCACACACACCCTGTCCATCTCTCTGTCACAAAACTCTGAACATCTCTCACACACACCCTGTCCATCCCTCCAACACACACTTTGTCCATCTGTCTCACACACATACACTGTCCATCTCTGTCTCACACACACCCTGTCCATCCCTCTCTCACACACAATCTGTGCATCTCTCACACACACCCTGTCCATCTCTCTCACACACACTCTGTCCATCTCTCTCTCATGCACACACTCTATCCATCTCTCTCTCACACACACACTCTATCCATCTCTCTCTCACACACACAATGTCCATCTCTCTCTCTCACACACACTATCCATCTCTCTCTCACACACACTGTCCATCTCTCTCTCACACACATCCTGTCCATCTCTCTCACACACACTCTGTCCATCTCTCACACACACCCTGTCCATCTCTCTCACACACAGTCTGTCCATCTCTCTCTCTCACACACACGCACACACAACCTGTCCATCTCTCTCTCACAAACACTCTCCTGTATAACTCTCTCTCACACACCCTGTCCATCTCTCTCTCAGAGACACCTTATCCATCTCTCTCAGACACACACTCTGTCCATCTCTCTGTCTCACACACACTGTGTCCATCTCGCTCACACACACTGTCCATCTCTCTCACACACACCCTGTCCATCTCTCTCTCACACACACACCCTGTCCATCTCTCTCTCACACACACAATCTGTCCATCTCTCTCTCACACACACCCTGTCCATCTCTCGCTCTCACACACACTCTGTCCATCTCTTTCTCACACACACTATCCATCTCTCTCTCTCACACACACTCTGTGCATCTCCCTCTCACACACACCCTGTCCATCTCTGTCTCTCACACACACTCTGTCCATCTGTCTCTCACACACACTCTGTCCATCTCTCACAAACACCCTGTCCATCACTCTCACACAAATGCTGTCCATCTCTCTCTCACACACACCCTGTCCATCTCTCTCTCACACACACCCTGTCCATCTCTCTCTCTCACACAGACTCTGTCCATCTCTCTCACACACACACTTTGTCCATCTCTCCGTCACACACACCCTGTCCATCTCTCTCTCACACACATTCTGTCCATCTCTGACTCACAGACATCCTGTCCATCTATCTCTTTCCACACAATCTGTCCATCTCTCTCTCACATACACCTTGTCCATCTCTCCGTCACACACACCCTGTCCATCTATCTCTCACACACACACTGTCCATCCCTCTCTCTCACACACAGTATGTCCATCTTATTCTCACACACCCTGTCCATCTCTCTCTCACACACATTCTGTCCATCTCTGCCTCACACACACTCTGTCCATCTCATTCTCACACACCCTGTCCATCTCTCTCACACACACTCTCTGTCCATCTCTCTCACACACACTCTGTCCATCTCTCTCACACACACCCTGGCCATCTCTCTCTCACACACACACCCTGTCCATCTCTCTCTCACACACACCATGTCCATCTCTCTCTCTCACACACACTATCCATCTCTCTCACACACACACTGTCCATCTCTCTCTCACACACATCCTGTCCATCTCTCTCTCACACACACTCTGTCACATCTCTCACACACACCCTGTCCATCTCTCTCACACACAGTCTGTCCATCTCTCTCTCTCACACACACGCACACACAACCTGTCCATCTCTCTCTCACAAACACTCTCCTGTCCAACTCTCTCTCACACACCCTGTCCATCTCTCTCTCAGAGACACCTTATCCATCTCTCTCAGACACACACTCTGTCCATCTCTCTATCTCACACACACTGTGTCCATCTCGCTCACACACACTGTCCATCTCTCTCACACACACACCCTGTCCATCTCTCTCTCACACACACTGTCCATCTCTCTCTCACACACACCCTGTCCATCTCTCTCTCTCACACACACCCTGTCCATATCTCTCTCTCACACACACTCTGTCCATCTCTTTCTCACACACCCTATCCATCTCTCTCTCTCATAGACACGCTATCCATCTCTGTCACACACACCCTGTCCATCTCTCTCTCTCACACACACCCTGTCCATCTCTCTCTCACACACACCCTGTCGATCTCTCTCACACACACTCTGTCCATCTCTCTCTCACACACACTCTGTCCATCTCTCACACACACCCTGTCCATCTCTCTCACATACACCCTGTCCATCTCTCTCTCACACACCCTCTGTCCATCTCTCTCTCTCACACATTCTGTCCATCTCTCTCTCTCACACAGACTCTGTCCATCTCTCTCTCACACACACCCTGTCCATCTCTCTCTCACACACACCCTGTCGATCTCTCTCACACACACTCTGTCCATCTCTCCGTCACAGACACCCTGTCCATCTATCTCTTTCTCACACAATCTGTCCATCTCTCTCTCACAGACACCTTGTCCATCTCTCCGTCACACACACCCTGTCCATCTATCTCTCACACAGACACTGTCCATCCCTCTCTCTCACACACACTATGTCCATTTTATTCTCACACACCCTGTCCATCTCTCTCTCACACACATTCTGTCCATCTCTCTCTCTCACACACACACTCTGTCAATCTCTCTATCACATACACTCTGTCCATCTCTCTCACACATACACACCCTGTCCATCTCTCTCTCAGACACACCTTGTCCATCTCTCTGTCTCAGACACTCTATCCATCTCCCTCTCACACACACTCTGTCCATCTCTCTCACACACAGTCTGTCCATCTCTCTCTTACACACTCCCTGTCCATCTCTCTCTCACACACACTCTGTCCATCTCTCTCTCTCTCACACACACCCATACATCTCTCTCTCACGCACACTCATTCCGTCTCTCTCACACACACACACACCCTGTCGATCTCTCTCAAACACACTCTGTCAATCTCTCTCTCACACACACTCTGTCCATTTCTCTCTCACACAAACTCTATCCATCTCTCTCTGACACACACCCTGTCCATCTCTCTCTCACACACGCACCCTATCCATCTCTCTCTCACACACACACTGTCCATCTCTCTGTCTCACACACTCTGTCCATCTGTTTCTCACACACGCACTCTGTCCATCTCTCTCACACACAGTGTCCATCTCTCTCTCACACACACCCTGTCCATCTCTCTCTCATGCACACACTCTATCCATCTCTCTCTCACACACACTATCCATCTCTCTCTCACACACACTGTCCATCTCTCTCTCACACACATCCTGTCCATCTCTCTCACACACACTCTGTCCATCTCTCACACACACCCTGTCCATCTCTCTCACACACAGTCTGTCCATCTCTCTCTCTCACACACACGCACACACAACCTGTCCATCTCTCTCACGAACACTCTCCTGTCCAACTCTCTCTCACACACCCTGTCCATCTCTCTCTCAGAGACACCTTATCCATCTCTCTCAGACACACACTCTGTCCATCTCTCTGTCTCACACACACTGTGTCCATCTCGCTCACACACACTGTCCATCTCTCTCACACACACCGTCCATCTCTCTCTCACACACACACCCTGTCCATCTCTCTCTCACACACACAATCTGTCCATCTCTCTCTCACACACACCCTGTCCATCTCTCGCTCTCACACACACTCTGTCCATCTCTTTCTCACACACCCTATCCATCTCTCTCTCTCACACACACTCTGTGCATCTCCCTCTCACACACACCCTGTCCATCTCTGTCTCTCACACACACTCTGTCCATCTGTCTCTCACACACACTCTGTCCATCTCTCACAAACACCCTGTCCATCACTCTCACACAAATGCTGTCCATCTCTGTCTCACACACACCCTGTCCATCTCTCTCTCACACACACCCTGTCCATCTCTCTCTCTCACACAGACTCTGTCCATCTCTCTCACACACACTCTGTCCATCTCTTTCTCACACACCCTATCCATCTCTCTCTCTCATAGACACGCTATCCATCTCTGTCACACACACCCTGTCCATCTCTCTCTCTCACACACACCCTGTCCATCTCTCTCTCACACACACCCTGTCGATCTCTCTCACACACACTCTGTCCATCTCTCTCTCACACACACTCTGTCCATCTCTCACACACACCCTGTCCATCTCTCTCACATACACCCTGTCCATCTCTCTCTCACACACCCTCTGTCCATCTCTCTCTCTCACACACTCTGTCCATCTCTCTCTCTCACACAGACTCTGTCCATCTCTCTCTCACACACACCCTGTCCATCTCTCTCTCACACACACCCTGTCGATCTCTCTCACACACACTCTGTCCATCTCTCCGTCACAGACACCCTGTCCATCTATCTCTTTCTCACACAATCTGTCCATCTCTCTCTCACAGACACCTTGTCCATCTCTCCGTCACACACACCCTGTCCATCTATCTCTCACACAGACACTGTCCATCCCTCTCTCTCACACACACTATGTCCATTTTATTCTCACACACCCTGTCCATCTCTCTCTCACACACATTCTGTCCATCTCTCTCTCTCACACACACACTCTGTCAATCTCTCTATCACATACACTCTGTCCATCTCTCTCACACATACACACCCTGTCCATCTCTCTCTCAGACACACCTTGTCCATCTCTCTGTCTCAGACACTCTATCCATCTCCCTCTCACACACACTCTGTCCATCTCTCTCACACACAGTCTGTCCATCTCTCTCTTACACACTCCCTGTCCATCTCTCTCACACACACTCTGTCCATCTCTCTCTCTCTCACACACACCCATACATCTCTCTCTCACGCACACTCATTCCGTCTCTCTCACACACACACACCCTGTCGATCTCTCTCAAACACACTCTGTCAATCTCTCTCTCACACAAACTCTATCCATCTCTCTCTCACACACACCCTGTCCATCTCTCTCTCACACACGCACCCTATCCATCTCTCTCTCACACACACACTGTCCATCTCTCTGTCTCACACACTCTGTCCATCTGTTTCTCACACACGCACTCTGTCCATCTCTCTCACACACACTGTGTCCATCTCTCTCTCACACACACCCTGTCCATCTCTCTCACACACACTCTGTCCATCTCTCTCTCTCTCTCTCTCACACACACACACACACACACACACACACAACCTGTCCATCTCTCTCTCAGACACACACTCTATCCATCTCTATCTCACACACACACCCTGTCCATCTCTCTCTCACACACACACCCTGTCTATCTCTCTCACACACACTCTGTCCATCTCTCTCTCACAGAGGCTGTGTTCATCTCTCTCTCACACACACCCTGTCCATCTCTCTCTTACACACTCCCTGTCCATCTCTCTCTCTCAGACAAATTCTGTCCATCTCTCTCTCACACACAATCTGTCCATCTCTCACACACACTCTGTCCATGTCTCTCTCACACACACTCTGTCCATCTCTCACATACATACTGTGTCCATCTCTCTCACACACACCTTGTCCATCCCTCTCTCACACACACCCTGTCCATCCCTCTCTCACACACACCCTGTCCAACCCTCTCTCACACACACCCTGTCCATCTCTCTGTCACAAAACTCTGAACATCTCTCACACACACCCTGTCCATCCCTCCAACACACACTTTGTCCATCTGTCTCACACACATACACTGTCCATCTCTGTCTCACACACACCCTGTCCATCCCTCTCTCACACACAATCTGTGCATCTCTCACACACACCCTGTCCATCTCTCTCACACACACTCTGTCCATCTCTCTCTCATGCACACACTCTATCCATCTCTCTCTCACACACACACTCTATCCATCTCTCTCTCACACACACAATGTCCATCTCTCTCTCTCACACACACTATCCATCTCTCTCTCACACACACTGTCCATCTCTCTCTCACACACATCCTGTCCATCTCTCTCACACACACTCTGTCCATCTCTCACACACACCCTGTCCATCTCTCTCACACACAGTCTGTCCATCTCTCTCTCTCACACACACGCACACACAACCTGTCCATCTCTCTCTCACAAACACTCTCCTGTATAACTCTCTCTCACACACCCTGTCCATCTCTCTCTCAGAGACACCTTATCCATCTCTCTCAGACACACACTCTGTCCATCTCTCTGTCTCACACACACTGTGTCCATCTCGCTCACACACACTGTCCATCTCTCTCACACACACCCTGTCCATCTCTCTCTCACACACACACCCTGTCCATCTCTCTCTCACACACACAATCTGTCCATCTCTCTCTCACACACACCCTGTCCATCTCTCGCTCTCACACACACTCTGTCCATCTCTTTCTCACACACACTATCCATCTCTCTCTCTCACACACACTCTGTGCATCTCCCTCTCACACACACCCTGTCCATCTCTGTCTCTCACACACACTCTGTCCATCTGTCTCTCACACACACTCTGTCCATCTCTCACAAACACCCTGTCCATCACTCTCACACAAATGCTGTCCATCTCTCTCTCACACACACCCTGTCCATCTCTCTCTCACACACACCCTG
The DNA here is from genome assembly GCF_030028105.1 of Mobula birostris. Classification (NCBI taxonomy): domain Eukaryota; kingdom Metazoa; phylum Chordata; class Chondrichthyes; order Myliobatiformes; family Myliobatidae; genus Mobula; species Mobula birostris. The sequence goes on along the minus strand of NW_027275504.1, from coordinate 17,240 downwards.
TCCATCTCTCTCTCTCACACAGACTCTGTCCATCTCTCTCACACACACACTTTGTCCATCTCTCCGTCACACACACCCTGTCCATCTCTCTCTCACACACATTCTGTCCATCTCTGACTCACAGACATCCTGTCCATCTATCTCTTTCCACACAATCTGTCCATCTCTCTCTCACATACACCTTGTCCATCTCTCCGTCACACACACCCTGTCCATCTATCTCTCACACACATTCTGTCCATCTCTCGCTCTCACACACACTCTGTCCATCTCTTTCTCACACACACTATCCATCTCTCTCTCTCACACACACTCTGTGCATCTCCCTCTCACACACACCCTGTCCATCTCTGTCTCTCACACACACTCTGTCCATCTGTCTCTCACACACACTCTGTCCATCTCTCACAAACACCCTGTCCATCACTCTCACACAAATGCTGTCCATCTCTCTCTCACACACACCCTGTCCATCTCTCTCTCACACACACCCTGTCCATCTCTCTCTCTCACACAGACTCTGTCCATCTCTCTCACACACACACTTTGTCCATCTCTCCGTCACACACACCCTGTCCATCTCTCTCTCACACACATTCTGTCCATCTCTGACTCACAGACATCCTGTCCATCTATCTCTTTCCACACAATCTGTCCATCTCTCTCTCACATACACCTTGTCCATCTCTCCGTCACACACACCCTGTCCATCTATCTCTCACACACACACTGTCCATCCCTCTCTCTCACACACAGTATGTCCATCTTATTCTCACACACCCTGTCCATCTCTCTCTCACACACATTCTGTCCATCTCTGCCTCACACACACTCTGTCCATCTCATTCTCACACACCCTGTCCATCTCTCTCACACACACTCTCTGTCCATCTCTCTCACACACACTCTGTCCATCTCTCTCACACACACCCTGGCCATCTCTCTCTCACACACACACCCTGTCCATCTCTCTCTCACACACACCATGTCCATCTCTCTCTCTCACACACACTATCCATCTCTCTCACACACACACTGTCCATCTCTCTCTCACACACATCCTGTCCATCTCTCTCTCACACACACTCTGTCACATCTCTCACACACACCCTGTCCATCTCTCTCACACACAGTCTGTCCATCTCTCTCTCTCACACACACGCACACACAACCTGTCCATCTCTCTCTCACAAACACTCTCCTGTCCAACTCTCTCTCACACACCCTGTCCATCTCTCTCTCAGAGACACCTTATCCATCTCTCTCAGACACACACTCTGTCCATCTCTCTATCTCACACACACTGTGTCCATCTCGCTCACACACACTGTCCATCTCTCTCACACACACCCTGTCCATCTCTCTCTCACACACACTGTCCATCTCTCTCTCACACACACCCTGTCCATCTCTCTCTCTCACACACACCCTGTCCATATCTCTCTCTCACACACACTCTGTCCATCTCTTTCTCACACACCCTATCCATCTCTCTCTCTCATAGACACGCTATCCATCTCTGTCACACACACCCTGTCCATCTCTCTCTCTCACACACACCCTGTCCATCTCTCTCTCACACACACCCTGTCGATCTCTCTCACACACACTCTGTCCATCTCTCTCTCACACACACTCTGTCCATCTCTCACACACACCCTGTCCATCTCTCTCACATACACCCTGTCCATCTCTCTCTCACACACCCTCTGTCCATCTCTCTCTCTCACACATTCTGTCCATCTCTCTCTCTCACACAGACTCTGTCCATCTCTCTCTCACACACACCCTGTCCATCTCTCTCTCACACACACCCTGTCGATCTCTCTCACACACACTCTGTCCATCTCTCCGTCACAGACACCCTGTCCATCTATCTCTTTCTCACACAATCTGTCCATCTCTCTCTCACAGACACCTTGTCCATCTCTCCGTCACACACACCCTGTCCATCTATCTCTCACACAGACACTGTCCATCCCTCTCTCTCACACACACTATGTCCATTTTATTCTCACACACCCTGTCCATCTCTCTCTCACACACATTCTGTCCATCTCTCTCTCTCACACACACACTCTGTCAATCTCTCTATCACATACACTCTGTCCATCTCTCTCACACATACACACCCTGTCCATCTCTCTCTCAGACACACCTTGTCCATCTCTCTGTCTCAGACACTCTATCCATCTCCCTCTCACACACACTCTGTCCATCTCTCTCACACACAGTCTGTCCATCTCTCTCTTACACACTCCCTGTCCATCTCTCTCTCACACACACTCTGTCCATCTCTCTCTCTCTCACACACACCCATACATCTCTCTCTCACGCACACTCATTCCGTCTCTCTCACACACACACACACCCTGTCGATCTCTCTCAAACACACTCTGTCAATCTCTCTCTCACACACACTCTGTCCATTTCTCTCTCACACAAACTCTATCCATCTCTCTCTGACACACACCCTGTCCATCTCTCTCTCACACACGCACCCTATCCATCTCTCTCTCACACACACACTGTCCATCTCTCTGTCTCACACACTCTGTCCATCTGTTTCTCACACACGCACTCTGTCCATCTCTCTCACACACAGTGTCCATCTCTCTCTCACACACACCCTGTCCATCTCTCTCTCATGCACACACTCTATCCATCTCTCTCTCACACACACTATCCATCTCTCTCTCACACACACTGTCCATCTCTCTCTCACACACATCCTGTCCATCTCTCTCACACACACTCTGTCCATCTCTCACACACACCCTGTCCATCTCTCTCACACACAGTCTGTCCATCTCTCTCTCTCACACACACGCACACACAACCTGTCCATCTCTCTCACGAACACTCTCCTGTCCAACTCTCTCTCACACACCCTGTCCATCTCTCTCTCAGAGACACCTTATCCATCTCTCTCAGACACACACTCTGTCCATCTCTCTGTCTCACACACACTGTGTCCATCTCGCTCACACACACTGTCCATCTCTCTCACACACACCGTCCATCTCTCTCTCACACACACACCCTGTCCATCTCTCTCTCACACACACAATCTGTCCATCTCTCTCTCACACACACCCTGTCCATCTCTCGCTCTCACACACACTCTGTCCATCTCTTTCTCACACACCCTATCCATCTCTCTCTCTCACACACACTCTGTGCATCTCCCTCTCACACACACCCTGTCCATCTCTGTCTCTCACACACACTCTGTCCATCTGTCTCTCACACACACTCTGTCCATCTCTCACAAACACCCTGTCCATCACTCTCACACAAATGCTGTCCATCTCTGTCTCACACACACCCTGTCCATCTCTCTCTCACACACACCCTGTCCATCTCTCTCTCTCACACAGACTCTGTCCATCTCTCTCACACACACTCTGTCCATCTCTTTCTCACACACCCTATCCATCTCTCTCTCTCATAGACACGCTATCCATCTCTGTCACACACACCCTGTCCATCTCTCTCTCTCACACACACCCTGTCCATCTCTCTCTCACACACACCCTGTCCATCTCTCTCTCTCACACAGACTCTGTCCATCTCTCTCTCACACACACCCTGTCCATCTCTCTCTCACACACACCCTGTCGATCTCTCTCACACACACTCTGTCCATCTCTCCGTCACAGACACCCTGTCCATCTATCTCTTTCTCACACAATCTGTCCATCTCTCTCTCACAGACACCTTGTCCATCTCTCCGTCACACACACCCTGTCCATCTATCTCTCACACAGACACTGTCCATCCCTCTCTCTCACACACACTATGTCCATTTTATTCTCACACACCCTGTCCATCTCTCTCTCACACACATTCTGTCCATCTCTCTCTCTCACACACACACTCTGTCAATCTCTCTATCACATACACTCTGTCCATCTCTCTCACACATACACACCCTGTCCATCTCTCTCTCAGACACACCTTGTCCATCTCTCTGTCTCAGACACTCTATCCATCTCCCTCTCACACACACTCTGTCCATCTCGCTCACACACACTGTCCATCTCTCTCACACACACCGTCCATCTCTCTCTCACACACACACCCTGTCCATCTCTCTCTCACACACACAATCTGTCCATCTCTCTCTCACACACACCCTGTCCATCTCTCGCTCTCACACACACTCTGTCCATCTCTCTCACACACACCTTGTCCATCCCTCTCTCACACACACCCTGTCCATCCCTCTCTCACACACACCCTGTCCAACCCTCTCTCACACACACCCTGTCCATCTCTCTGTCACAAAACTCTGAACATCTCTCACACACACCCTGTCCATCCCTCCAACACACACTTTGTCCATCTGTCTCACACACATACACTGTCCATCTCTGTCTCACACACACCCTGTCCATCCCTCTCTCACACACAATCTGTGCATCTCTCACACACACCCTGTCCATCTCTCTCACACACACTCTGTCCATCTCTCTCTCATGCACACACTCTATCCATCTCTCTCTCACACACACACTCTATCCATCTCTCTCTCACACACACAATGTCCATCTCTCTCTCTCACACACACTATCCATCTCTCTCTCACACACACTGTCCATCTCTCTCTCACACACATCCTGTCCATCTCTCTCACACACACTCTGTCCATCTCTCACACACACCCTGTCCATCTCTCTCACACACAGTCTGTCCATCTCTCTCTCTCACACACACGCACACACAACCTGTCCATCTCTCTCTCACAAACACTCTCCTGTATAACTCTCTCTCACACACCCTGTCCATCTCTCTCTCAGAGACACCTTATCCATCTCTCTCAGACACACACTCTGTCCATCTCTCTGTCTCACACACACTGTGTCCATCTCGCTCACACACACTGTCCATCTCTCTCACACACACCCTGTCCATCTCTCTCTCACACACACACCCTGTCCATCTCTCTCTCACACACACAATCTGTCCATCTCTCTCTCACACACACCCTGTCCATCTCTCGCTCTCACACACACTCTGTCCATCTCTTTCTCACACACACTATCCATCTCTCTCTCTCACACACACTCTGTGCATCTCCCTCTCACACACACCCTGTCCATCTCTGTCTCTCACACACACTCTGTCCATCTGTCTCTCACACACACTCTGTCCATCTCTCACAAACACCCTGTCCATCACTCTCACACAAATGCTGTCCATCTCTCTCTCACACACACCCTGTCCATCTCTCTCTCACACACACCCTGTCCATCTCTCTCTCTCACACAGACTCTGTCCATCTCTCTCACACACACACCTTGTCCATCTCTCCGTCACACACACCCTGTCCATCTCTCTCTCACACACATTCTGTCCATCTCTGACTCACAGACACCCTGTCCATCTATCTCTTTCCACACAATCTGTCCATCTCTCTCTCACATACACCTTGTCCATCTCTCCGTCACACACACCCTGTCCATCTATCTCTCACACACACACTGTCCATCCCTCTCTCTCACACACAGTATGTCCATCTTATTCTCACACACCCTGTCCATCTCTCTCTCACACACATTCTGTCCATCTCTGCCTCACACACACTCTGTCCATCTCATTCTCACACACCCTGTCCATCTCTCTCACACACACTCTCTGTCCATCTCTCTCACACACACTCTGTCCATCTCTCTCACACACACCCTGGCCATCTCTCTCTCACACACACACCCTGTCCATCTCTCTCTCACACACACCATGTCCATCTCTCTCTCTCACACACACTATCCATCTCTCTCACACACACACTGTCCATCTCTCTCTCACACACATCCTGTCCATCTCTCTCTCACACACACTCTGTCACATCTCTCACACACACCCTGTCCATCTCTCTCACACACAGTCTGTCCATCTCTCTCTCTCACACACACGCACACACAACCTGTCCATCTCTCTCTCACAAACACTCTCCTGTCCAACTCTCTCTCACACACCCTGTCCATCTCTCTCTCAGAGACACCTTATCCATCTCTCTCAGACACACACTCTGTCCATCTCTCTATCTCACACACACTGTGTCCATCTCGCTCACACACACTGTCCATCTCTCTCACACACACCCTGTCCATCTCTCTCTCACACACACTGTCCATCTCTCTCTCACACACACCCTGTCCATCTCTCTCTCTCACACAGACTCTGTCCATCTCTCTCACACACACTCTGTCCATCTCTTTCTCACACACCCTATCCATCTCTCTCTCTCATAGACACGCTATCCATCTCTGTCACACACACCCTGTCCATCTCTCTCTCTCACACACACCCTGTCCATCTCTCTCTCACACACACCCTGTCGATCTCTCTCACACACACTCTGTCCATCTCTCTCTCACACACACTCTGTCCATCTCTCACACACACCCTGTCCATCTCTCTCACATACACCCTGTCCATCTCTCTCTCACACACCCTCTGTCCATCTCTCTCTCTCACACACTCTGTCCATCTCTCTCTCTCACACAGACTCTGTCCATCTCTCTCTCACACACACCCTGTCCATCTCTCTCTCACACACACCCTGTCGATCTCTCTCACACACACTCTGTCCATCTCTCCGTCACAGACACCCTGTCCATCTATCTCTTTCTCACACAATCTGTCCATCTCTCTCTCACAGACACCTTGTCCATCTCTCCGTCACACACACCCTGTCCATCTATCTCTCACACAGACACTGTCCATCCCTCTCTCTCACACACACTATGTCCATTTTATTCTCACACACCCTGTCCATCTCTCTCTCACACACATTCTGTCCATCTCTCTCTCTCACACACACACTCTGTCAATCTCTCTATCACATACACTCTGTCCATCTCTCTCACACATACACACCCTGTCCATCTCTCTCTCAGACACACCTTGTCCATCTCTCTGTCTCAGACACTCTATCCATCTCCCTCTCACACACACTCTGTCCATCTCTCTCACACACAGTCTGTCCATCTCTCTCTTACACACTCCCTGTCCATCTCTCTCTCACACACACTCTGTCCATCTCTCTCTCTCTCACACACACCCATACATCTCTCTCTCACGCACACTCATTCCGTCTCTCTCACACACACACACACCCTGTCGATCTCTCTCAAACACACTCTGTCAATCTCTCTCTCACACACACTCTGTCCATTTCTCTCTCACACAAACTCTATCCATCTCTCTCTCACACACACCCTGTCCATCTCTCTCTCACACACGCACCCTATCCATCTCTCTCACACACACTGTGTCCATCTCTCTCTCACACACACCCTGTCCATCTCTCTCTCATGCACACACTCTATCCATCTCTCTCTCACACACACTATCCATCTCTCTCTCACACACACTGTCCATCTCTCTCTCACACACATCCTGTCCATCTCTCTCACACACACTCTGTCCATCTCTCACACACACCCTGTCCATCTCTCTCACACACAGTCTGTCCATCTCTCTCTCTCACACACACGCACACACAACCTGTCCATCTCTCTCACGAATACTCTCCTGTCCAACTCTCTCTCACACACCCTGTCCATCTCTCTCTCAGAGACACCTTATCCATCTCTCAGACACACACTCTGTCCATCTCTCTGTCTCACACACACTGTGTCCATCTCGCTCACACACACTGTCCATCTCTCTCACACACACCGTCCATCTCTCTCTCACACACACACCCTGTCCATCTCTCTCTCACACACACAATCTGTCCATCTCTCTCTCACACACACCCTGTCCATCTCTCGCTCTCACACACACTCTGTCCATCTCTTTCTCACACACCCTATCCATCTCTCTCTCTCACACACACTCTGTGCATCTCCCTCTCACACACACCCTGTCCATCTCTGTCTCTCACACACACTCTGTCCATCTGTCTCTCACACACACTCTGTCCATCTCTCACAAACACCCTGTCCATCACTCTCACACAAATGCTGTCCATCTCTGTCTCACACACACCCTGTCCATCTCTCTCTCACACACACCCTGTCCATCTCTCTCTCTCACACAGACTCTGTCCATCTCTCTCACACACACTCTGTCCATCTCTTTCTCACACACCCTATCCATCTCTCTCTCTCATAGACACGCTATCCATCTCTGTCACACACACCCTGTCCATCTCTCTCTCTCACACACACCCTGTCCATCTCTCTCTCACACACACCCTGTCCATCTCTCTCTCTCACACAGACTCTGTCCATCTCTCTCTCACACACACCCTGTCCATCTCTCTCTCACACACACCCTGTCGATCTCTCTCACACACACTCTGTCCATCTCTCCGTCACAGACACCCTGTCCATCTATCTCTTTCTCACACAATCTGTCCATCTCTCTCTCACAGACACCTTGTCCATCTCTCCGTCACACACACCCTGTCCATCTATCTCTCACACAGACACTGTCCATCCCTCTCTCTCACACACACTATGTCCATTTTATTCTCACACACCCTGTCCATCTCTCTCTCACACACATTCTGTCCATCTCTCTCTCTCACACACACACTCTGTCAATCTCTCTATCACATACACTCTGTCCATCTCTCTCACACATACACACCCTGTCCATCTCTCTCTCAGACACACCTTGTCCATCTCTCTGTCTCAGACACTCTATCCATCTCCCTCTCACACACACTCTGTCCATCTCTCTCACACACAGTCTGTCCATCTCTCTCTTACACACTCCCTGTCCATCTCTCTCACACACACTCTGTCCATCTCTCTCTCTCTCACACACACCCATACATCTCTCTCACGCACACTCATTCCGTCTCTCTCACACACACACACCCTGTCGATCTCTCTCAAACACACTCTGTCAATCTCTCTATCACACAAACTCTATCCATCTCTCTCTCACACACACCCTGTCCATCTCTCTCTCACACACGCACCCTATCCATCTCTCTCTCACACACACACTGTCCATCTCTCTGTCTCACACACTCTGTCCATCTGTTTCTCACACACGCACTCTGTCCATCTCTCTCACACACACTGTGTCCATCTCTCTCTCACACACACCCTGTCCATCTCTCTCACACACACTCTGTCCATCTCTCTCTCTCTCTCACACACACACACACACACACACACACACACACACAACCTGTCCATCTCTATCTCAGACACACCTTATCCATCTCTCTCTCACACAGCCTGTCCATCTGTCTCTCACACAGCCTTTCCATCTCTCTCTCAGACACACACTCTATCCATCTCTATCTCACACACACACCCTGTCCATCTCTCTCTCACACACACACCCTGTCTATCTCTCTCACACACACTCTGTCCATCTCTCTCTCACAGAGGCTGTGTTCATCTCTCTCTCACACACACCCTGTCCATATCTCTCTTACACACTCCCTGTCCATCTCTCTCTCTCAGACAAATTCTGTCCATCTCTCTCTCACACACAATCTGTCCATCTCTCACACACACTCTGTCCATGTCTCTCTCACACACACTCTGTCCATCTCTCATATACATACTGTGTCCATCTCTCTCACACACACCTTGTCCATCCCTCTCTCACACACACCCTGTCCATCCCTCTCTCACACACACCCTGTCCAACCCTCTCTCACACACACCCTGTCCATCTCTCTGTCACAAAACTCTGAACATCTCTCACACACACCCTGTCCATCCCTCCAACACACACTTTGTCCATCTGTCTCACACACATACACTGTCCATCTCTGTCTCACACACACCCTGTCCATCCCTCTCTCACACACAATCTGTGCATCTCTCACACACACCCTGTCCATCTCTCTCACACACACTCTGTCCATCTCTCTCTCATGCACACACTCTATCCATCTCTCTCTCACACACACACTCTATCCATCTCTCTCTCACACACACAATGTCCATCTCTCTCTCTCACACACACTATCCATCTCTCTCTCACACACACTGTCCATCTCTCTCTCACACACATCCTGTCCATCTCTCTCACACACACTCTGTCCATCTCTCACACACACCCTGTCCATCTCTCTCACACACAGTCTGTCCATCTCTCTCTCTCACACACACGCACACACAACCTGTCCATCTCTCTCTCACAAACACTCTCCTGTATAACTCTCTCTCACACACCCTGTCCATCTCTCTCTCAGAGACACCTTATCCATCTCTCTCAGACACACACTCTGTCCATCTCTCTGTCTCACACACACTGTGTCCATCTCGCTCACACACACTGTCCATCTCTCTCACACACACCCTGTCCATCTCTCTCTCACACACACACCCTGTCCATCTCTCTCTCACACACACAATCTGTCCATCTCTCTCTCACACACACCCTGTCCATCTCTCGCTCTCACACACACTCTGTCCATCTCTTTCTCACACACACTATCCATCTCTCTCTCTCACACACACTCTGTGCATCTCCCTCTCACACACACCCTGTCCATCTCTGTCTCTCACACACACTCTGTCCATCTGTCTCTCACACACACTCTGTCCATCTCTCACAAACACCCTGTCCATCACTCTCACACAAATGCTGTCCATCTCTCTCTCACACACACCCTGTCCATCTCTCTCTCACACACACACTCTGTCCATCTCTCTCTCTCACACAGACTCTGTCCATCTCTCTCACACACACACCTTGTCCATCTCTCCGTCACACACACCCTGTCCATCTCTCTCTCACACACATTCTGTCCATCTCTGACTCACAGACACCCTGTCCATCTATCTCTTTCCACACAATCTGTCCAGCTCTCTCTCACATACAGCTTGTCCATCTCTCCGTCACACACACCCTGTCCATCTATCTCTCACACACACACTGTCCATCCCTCTCTCTCACACACAGTATGTCCATCTTATTCTCACACACCCTGTCCATCTCTCTCTCACACACATTCTGTCCATCTCTGCCTCACACACACTCTGTCCATCTCATTCTCACACACCCTGTCCCATCTCTCTCACACACACTCTCTGTCCATCTCTCTCACACACATCCTGTCCATCTCTCTCTCTCTCACACACACTCTGTCAATCTCTCTATCACATACACTCTGTCCATCTCTCTCGCACATACACACTCTGTCCATCTCTCCGTCACACACACCCTGTCCATCTATCTCTCTCTCACACAATCTGTCCATCTCTCTCTCACACACACTCTGTCCATCTCTCTCTCACACACACCCTGTCCATCTCTCTCTACACACAACTCTGTCAATCTCTCTCTCACACATACACTCTGTCCATCTCTCCGTCACACACACCCTGTCCATCTATCTCTCTCTCACACAATCTGTCCATCTCACTCTCACACACACTCTATCCATCTCACTCTCACACACACCCTGTCCATCTCTCTCTCTCACACACACCCTGTCCATCTCTCTCTCACACATACACTCTGTCCATCTCTCTCACACACACTCTGTCCATCTCTCTCTAACACACACCCTGTCCATCTATCTCTCTCTCCACACAATCTGTCCATCTCTCTCTCACACACACTCTATCCATCTCACTCTCACACACACCCTGTCCATCTCTCTCTCTCACACACACCCTGTCCATCTCTCTCTCACACATACACTCTGTCCATCTCTCTCACACACACTCTGTCCATCTCTCTCTAACACATACCCTGTCCATCCCTCTCTCACACACACTACCCATCTCCCTCTCACACACACTTTCTCCATCTCTCTCTCACACACACTCTGTCCATCTCTCTCTCACACACAAACTCTATCCATCTCTCTCTCGCACACACCCTGTCCATCTCTCTCTCTCACACACACTCTGTCCATCTCACTCTCACACACACCCTGTCCATCTCTCTCACACACACCTGTCCATCTCCCTATCACAAAACTCTGAACATCTCTCACACACACCCTATCCATCCCTCAAACAGAAACTTTGTCCATCTGTCTCACACACATACACTCTGTCCATCTCTCTCTCACACACACCCTGTCCATCTCTCTCTCACATACACTCTGTGCATCTCTTTCTCACAAAACACTCTCCTGTCCATCACTCTCTCACACACTCTATCCATCTCGCTCTCACACACACTCTGTCCATCACTCTCACACACACTTTGTCCATCTCTCTCACACACATACACACTGTCAATCTCTCTCTCAGACACACTCTGTCCATCTCGCTCTCACACACACTCTGTCCATCTCTCTCTTACACACAGCCTGTCCATCTATCTCTCACACACTCCCTGTCCATCTCTCTCTCTCTCTCAACACACACCCGTACATCTCTCTCTCACACACACTCATTCCATCGCTCTCACACACACACACACACCCTGTCGATCTCTCTCAAACACACTCTGTCAATCTCTCTCACACACACTCTGTCCATTTCTCTCTCACACAAACTCTATCCATCTCTCTCGCACACACCCTGTCCATCTCTCTCTCACACACACACCCTATCCATCTCTCTCTCACACACACGCTGTCCATCTCTCTGTCTCACACACTCTGTCCATCTGTCTCTCACACACACACCCTGTCCATCACTCTCACACACACTGTATCCATCTCTCTCTCACACACACACTCTATCCATCTCTCTCTCTCACACACTCTGTCCATCGCTCTCACACACACCCTGGCCAGCTCTCTCTCACACACACTCTGTCCATCTCTCACACACACACCCTATCCATCTCTCTCTCACACACACACTTGTCCATCTCTCTCTCACACACACACTGTCCATCTCTCTCTCTCACACACACTATCCATCTCTCTCTCTCACACACACACTGTCCATCTCTCTCTCACACACACACTGTCCATCTCGCTCTCTCTCTCTTACACAATCTGTCCCAACTCTCTCTCACACAGCTTGTCAATCTCTCTCTCAGACACACACTCTATCCATCTCTATCTCACACACACATCCTGTGCATCTCTCTGTCTCTCACACACACTCTGTCCATCTCTCACACACCACTCTGTCCATCTCTCCCTCACACACACCCTGTCCATCTCTCTCTCTCACACACACCCTGTCCATCCCTCTCTCACGCACACTCGGTCCATCTCTTTCTCACACATAATCTGTCCGTCTCTCTCTCTGAAACACATTCTGTCCATCTCTCTCTCAAACACAATCTGTCCATCTCTCACACACACCTTGTCCATCCCTCTCTCACAAACACCCTGTCCATCCCTCTCTCACACACACTCTGTCCGACCCTCTCTCACACACACCCTGTCCCATCTCTCTGTCTTACACACTCCCTGTCCATCTCTCTCTCTCACACACACTCTGTCCATCTCTCTGTCACAAAACTCTGAACATCTCTCACATACACCCTGTCCATCCCTCCAACACACACTTTGCCCATCTGTCTCACACACATACACTGTCCATCTCTCTCACACACACCCTGTCCATCCCTCTCTCACACACACCCTGTCGATCTCTCTCTCACACACACACTGTCCATCTCTCTCTCACACACACTGTCCATCTCTCTCACACACACACTGTCCATCTCTCTCTCATCACACACTCTGTCCATCTCTCTCTCACACACACTCTGTGCATCTCTCACACACACTCTGTGCATCTCTCAACACACACCCTGTCCATCTCTCTCACACACACTCTGTCCATCTCTCTCTCTCTCTCACACACACACACACACACACACACACACACACACACACACACACACACACACACACAACCTGTCCATCTCTATCTCAGACACACCTTCCATCTCTCTCCTCAGACACACACTCTATCCATCTCTATCTCACACACACACTCTGTCCATCTCTCTCTCACAGAGGCTGTGTTCATCTCTCTCTCACACACGCACCCTGTCCATCTCTCTCTTACACACTCCCTGTCCATCTCTCTCTCTCAGACAAATTCTTTCCATCTCTCTCTCACACACAATCTGTCCATCTCTCACACACACTCTGTCCATGTCTCTCTCACACACACTCTGTCCATCTCTCACATACATACTGTGTCCATCTCTCTCACACACACCTTGTCCATCCCTCTCTCACACACACCCTGTCCATCCCTCTCTCACACACACCCTGTCCATCTCTCTGTCACAAAACTCTGAACATCTCTCACACACACCCTGTCCATCTCTCTCACACACACTCTGTGCCATCTCTCTCTTCTCTCTCACACACACACACACACACACACACACACACACACACACACACACAACCTGTCCATCTCTATCTCAGACACACCTTATCCATCTCTCTCTCACACAGCCTGTCCATCTGTCTCTCACACAGCCTTTCCATCTCTCTCTCAGACACACACTCTATCCATCTCTATCTCACACACACACCCCTGTCCATCTCTCTCTCACACACACACCATGTCCATCTCTCTCACACACACTCTGTCCATCTCTCTCTCACAGAGGCTGTGTTCATCTCTCTCTCACACACCCCCTGTCCATCTCACTCTTACACCCTTCCCCTGTCCATCACTCTCTCTCAGACAAATTCTGTCCATCTCTCTCTTCACACACAATCTGTCCATCTCTCACACACACTCTGTCCATGTCTCTCTCACACACACTCTGTCCATCTCTCACATACATACTGTGTCCATCTCTCTCACACACACCTTGTCCATCCCTCTCTCACACACACCCTGTCCAACCCTCTCTCACACACACCCTGTCCCATCTCTCTGTCACAAAACTCTGAACATCTCTCACACACACCTGTCCATCCCTCCAACACACACTTTGTCCATCTGTCTCACACACAATACACTGTCCATCTCTGTCTCACACACACCCTGTCCATCCTCTCTCACACACAATCTGTGCATCTCTCACACACACCCCTGTCCATCTCTCTCACACACACTCTGTCCATCTCTCTCTCTCTCTCTCTCTCACACGCACACACACACACACACACACACACACACACACACACACACACAACCTGTCCATCTCTCTCTCACACACCCTGTCCATCTCTATCTCAGACACACCTTATCCATCTCTCTCAGACACACACTCTGTCCATCTCTCTTTCTCACACACACTGTGTCCATCTCTCTCTCACACACACACCCTGTACATCTCTCTCACACACACTCTGTTCATCTCTCTCACACACACTCTGTCCATCTCTCTCTCTCTCACACACACTATCCATCTCTCTCACACACCACTCTGTTCATCTCTCTCTCACACACACTCTGTCCATCTGTCTCTCTCACACACACTATCCATCTCTCTCTTCCACACCCCTGTCCATCTCTCTCTCTCTCACAAACACCCTGTCCATCTCTCTCTCACAAACACTCTCCTGTCCAACTCTCTCTCACACACCCTGTCCATCTCTCTCTGAGACACACCTTATCCATCTCTCTCAGACACACACTCTGTACATCTCTCTGTCTCACACACACTGTGTCCATCTCACTCACACACACTCTGTCCATCTCTCTCACACACAGCCTGTCCATCTCTCTCTCAGACACACACTCTATCCATCTCTATCTCACACACACACCCTGTCCACCTCTCTCTCACATACAAACCCTGTCCATCTCTCTCACACACACCCTCCTCCATCTCTCTCTCACACAGCCTGTCCATCTCTCTCTCACACACCCTGTCCATCTCTATCTCAGACACACCTTATCCATCTCTCTCAGACACACACTCTGTCCATCACTCTCTCTCACACACACGGTGTCCATCTCACTCACAACACAATCTTGTCCCATCTCTCTCATAACACCCTGTCCATCTCTCTCTTACACACACCCTGTCCATCTCTCTCTCAGACACACTCTATCCATCTCTCTCTCACACACACTGTCCATCTCTCTCTCACACACACACTCTGACTATCTCTCTCTCACACACACCCTATCCATCTCTCTCTCACACACACACCCTGTCCATCTCTCTCACACACACTCTGTCATCTCTCTCTCACACACACTCTGTCCATCTCTCTCTCTCACAAACACCCTGTCCATCTCTCTCTCACAAACACTCTCCTGTCCAACTCTCTCACACACCCTGTCCATCTCTCTCTCAGACACACCTTATCCATCTCTCTCAGACACACACTCTGTACATCTCTCTGTCTCACACACACTGTGTCCATCTCTCTCATCACACCCTGTCCATCTCTCTCTTACACACACCCTGTCCATCCCTCTCTCACACACACTCTGTCTACCTCTCTCTCTCTCACACCCACTCCATCTCTCTCTCACACACACCCTGTCCATCTCTCTCTCTTACACACTCCCTGTCCATCCATCTCTCTCTCACACACCTGGCCATCTCTATCTCAGACACACCTTATTCCATCTCTATCAGACACACACTCTGTCCATCTCTCTGCCTCACACACACAGTGTCCATCTCTCTCATCACACCTTGTCCATCTCTCTCTCACACACACTCTGTCCATCTCTCACACACACTCTGTCCATCTCTCACACACATACTGTGTCCATCTCTCTCTCACACACACCCTGTCCATCCCTCTCTCACACACACCCTGTCCATCCCTCTCTCACACACACCTGTCTGACCCCTCTCTCACACACACACCCTGTCCATCCCTCTCTCACACACACCCTGTCCATCCCTCTCTCACACACACCCTGTCCGACCCTCTCTCACACGCACCCTGTCCATCTCTCTCACACACGCACACACACTGTCCATCTCTCTCTCTCACACACACTGTCCATCTCTCTCACACACACACTGTCCATCTCTCTCTCACACACACTCTGTCCATCTCTCTCTCGCACACACTCTGTCCATCTCTCTCTCGCACACACTCTGTGCATCCCTCTATCCCACACACCCACGTCCATCCCTCTCTCACACACACTCTATCTCTCTCTCTCACACACCCTGTCCATCTCTTTCTCACACACACACCCTGTCCATCTGTCTCTCTCTTGCTCTCTCTCACAAAGATGCTGTTCATCTCTCTTTCACACACTCTGTCCACTCTCTCCTCACACACACCCTGCCCTTCTCTCTCGCTCTCACACACTCTTCCATCTCTCTATCACACACACTTGTCCATCTCCTTATCTCACACACCCTGTCCATCTCTCTCTCTCACACACACTCTGTCCATCTCTCTCACACACACCCTGTCCATCTCTCTCACACACATG